>NC_140965.1:64934788-64977288 GCF_056783735.1 Eptatretus burgeri
GGCGTTAGTCCGAGAGGGTCACGACTGGATTGTCCGTCCGGTGGGCGACGTGCCGCGATTCAAGTTACGTGGCCGTCAGCACGCCGGCGGGCGCGAATCCGCAACAATATATATATGTGTATATATATATGTGTATATATGTATATATATATATATATATGTATATATATGTGTGTATATATATATATATGTGTGTATATATATATATATATGTGTGTATATATATATATATATATATATATATATATATATATATATATATATATGTGTGTGTGTATATATATATATGTGTGTATGTGTATATGTATATGTATGTATATATATATATATATATATATATATATATATATATATATATATATGTGTCTATATATATATATATATATATATATATATATATATATATATATATATTTATATTTATTTATATGCCTGGTGTTGGCGCAGTGGTTAGGGCAGCGGCTTGGGATCCAAAAGGTCCTGAGTTCAAGCCCCGTTGGGCCACTGAATTAATACACCAGGGGGTTGACTCAGCCTGTCATCCTTCTGAGGTCGGCAAAGTGAGTACCAGTATACTGGGCCGGTGTATACCCCGGTTAAAATAGGTGTACCATATCCCTGTGTCGTAAGAGGCGACCAGGGTTGCGTCAGGAAGGGCATCCGGCGTAAAACATGTGCCAAATCACTATGCGGATCATACGGATGATCCGCTGTGGTGACCCCGAACGGGAGCAGCCGAAAGAAGAAGGAGGAGATATATATATATATATATATATATATATATATATATATATATATATATATATATATATATATATATATATATATATATATATATATATATATATATATATTGACGGTTCTCGGAGACCCCTGGGAGACGCCTACCAACACAAAAGGGAGCCATGTGTAGTTATATCTGTCGTATTTTGTCCAATTAAATTACCTCTCTCCTCCTATCAGTGAAAAGTGAAATGCGTTTTGTTTGTATGGAAGATGCAAACCCTTTGTGATCTTTCTTTTTCTCTTTCTCTCTTTTTCTCTTTTTCTCTTTTCTTCGCTTTTTCTCTTTTCTAAATAACGGCATCATTTAATAATATCCTTCATCAGCTTAATATGCCTGGTGTTGGCTTCATGGTTGGGGTGGTGGGCATTGGATCCTCGGGTCCTGAGTTCAAACCCGCTCAGCTGTTGAATTAATACCAGGTGGGGTTGATTACTTGTCATCCTTCCGAGGTTGGCAAAATGAGTGCCAGCTTGCAGGGATACTGTGTTGGAGTGGCGACCCATCCATGATTGTGGATTGAAAAAAAATTGGAAAGAAATGTGAAAGGAACAAAGAACGAAGATGTCGGGAAAAACCTGGGCAGATAGGTTTCAGCATTTACTCCCCAGGCTCCAATGTAGCAACATGTAAAGCTACCAGAGGGCCATCAGTGGGGAAGCAAAGTCCACACAGCAGAGCGATATGGTACAAACATAATAAAACTGAAGACCAAGGAGGAACCCGAAGAAGTAAAGAGCAAAGATGCAGTGATCAGGAGGAACCTGGAGAGGATTCGGGTTTCAGCCACTACTCCACAATCATCAAACCCATCCAGGTGCAGCCATGTGGGTCTGACAGAAAACTTTCTGCAATAATACACTTCTCCTTAGAGAGATGGATAACGAAAGAGAGGAACAGAGAGGAAAAGATAAAGGAGAAGAAGAAGCAAGGATTAGAATGACTGCTTCAAAATCTTAATTGTTACAAAACTTTATAGGATCACATTTTTGTTTTCCACGATCCACATTCCTAGGGGTTTTAAACAGTTATTTTCTCACAATTCATAACTTAGGAACATGTGAGCTACCACCTGTTGTGGGGAAGGGGTGGGAGTCTGGAGGGAGGAGAAGCTGTGAGGTGGGAGTCCGGATGGAGGGGAGGAGGTAGGGGAAGGCGTGGGAGGAGAAGGGGTGGGGTAGGATTCCAGATGGAGCGAGGGGAAGGCGTGGGAGGAGTAGGTGTGGGGTGGGATTCCAGATGGAGCGAGGGGAAGGCGTGGGAGGAGTAGGTGTGGGGTGGGATTCCAGATGGAGCGAGTGGGAGGAGTAGGTGTGGGGTGGGATTCCGGAGGGAGTGAGAAAAAGGCGTGGGAGGAGAAGGGGTGGGGTGGGATTCCAGATTTGGGGGAGGTGAGATGAGGGAGGGGAAGCTGTGAGAGGGGAGGAGTGAAGGGGTGTGGTGGAATTCCGGAAGGAGGGAGAGGAAGGGGTGGGGTCACATTCTGGTGGGAAGAAGGGGATGGGGTGGGAGGAGAAGGTGTGGGGTGGGAGGCCAGAGAGGGGAAAATTTATTTTTCATATATATATGTATATATATATATATATATATATATATATATATATATATATATATATATATACATATCTATATATATATATATATATGTATATACAGTATACATATATATATATATATATATATATATGTACTAGACGACCCGTGAACCCGTTGGGTTCCCTTTGTGATAGTGGTTCATAAAAAAAAATAAAAAACATTTCAAAAAAAAATAAAAGATATCTCCAGCGAACTACACCGCTGAGGTTGTTTGCATTGATCAAATTCCCCCGAAGAGTACTTGACTGAATCGGAAATTGATTTTTTAAATAATTTTTCGTTGCCCAATTTGAACAAAACTTGATACTGCACAACGCAGGATAATGGTGAGTAAGGTGACCCTAAAATTTTTGCGCTATCGTGTAGTGTTTTGGCTGTATTCGGGAACATACATACATACATACATACAAGATGAGAGTTTTAGTAATAATGATAGATGTATGTATGACTTGTATGTATACATATATGTATGACTTGTATGTATATATATATATATATATATATATATATATATATATATATATATATATATATATACATACATATATTTTCCATCTCAAACCAACAGTCTACAAACATTGCACTGAACCAATACACCGCCTAACGGTCACTCGTGTGACATGCTTGCACTCTTGCCATATATTTCTTGCAAGCTTCAAGTGTGTGGTAAACCATAAAGCCTGATAAAATCCCTTTGTGGCATAGACAGCCTTGAGGCATGGACTTTCATTGTGAGAGTGAAATTAAATATTTAAGACTTTTTATCGTTAAAAGAAGAAACAAACGAGACATCTATGACAGAAACATATATATATATATATATATATATATATATATATATATATATATATATATATATATATATATATATACATATATATATATATACATATATATATACATATATACATATATATATATATATATATACATATATACATATATATATATATATATATATATATATATATATATATATATATATATATATATATATATATATATATATATCTTGTGGTCATGATGAGGTGCAATGACAATTCCTCTTTTGTGGTTTCAGGCAGTAAGTTAACTGTGAACGAAGTGAGCTCAGGGTTGTATGGCCAAGGGTGAAGCAGAACTGCAGCTGGTACTGTATTCTGTTTTGTTGTAATCTTGGCCTTGGTTTCCATGGTTATAAAGGAGAGGGAAACTTACCTTTTCTACAAATACTGTGGCCAAAACAATAAAACCTGAATTCTGTGTAATACAAAATATATCATCCTCATGACAAAGGACTGTTCCATTTCCAAGCTTTTGCATGAAGACATTAGTTGGTTTTTTTTTCTCTCTATAATTTTATCTCACCTGGACCTTCGTGTCTGCATGTGTTCAGTGTCTGTAGGACTTTAGTGTTCAATGTCTGTCGGTGACTCAGTCCGTCAATGAGTCAGTCCGTAAACACTTCAGTCATTATCGCTTGAACCAAACACAGGATTTTGTTGAAACTTGGCCACAAGCTTCACATCTAATGCCTAATGAAAGTGTATTGACTGTATCAAAATCTGCGCCCAGTAAGGGGGTCTATTGGGGGGGCTTTGACCCCCTCCCCCCCCCAAAAACGGATAGTTGCTGTCTTTTCCAGAACTACACACACAATTTTGATGAAACTTGACCACAACCTTCATCACCGTGATGTACAAAAGTCTGTTCATGGAATTATGCCTGGTGTTGGCTTAATGGTTAGGGTGATGGGCTTGGGATCCTTGGATCCTGAGTTCTAAACCCAGCTTGACTGTTGAATTAATACTATGTGGGGTTGACTCAGCCTGTCATCCTTCTGAGGTTGGCAAAATGAGTACCAGCATGCTGGTATTCTGTGTCAAAGTGGTGACCTGCCTTGGATTGTAGGATTGTGCCCAATAGCCCAGGAGACTACTTAGGCAGCACCAACACTCTGCACAGTATGGTCCCAATGGGTGGATTAAAACAACATCAGTGTCTCAGGGGGTCTGTGGGGTTTTTTTATGACTGTTGCTTATGATCCACATGAGCTTCAGGACCCATGTTGTATTTTTACCTTTTATCTGGAGAGGAAATATCGTTATTTCATTTCTCAGCAAAGACAGGTATTGCCAAACTCATTAATGGTGGCATCAATGAGTGTAGTGTGCTGACGGGATGGATAGAGGTATGCACACTCACCTCAAAGCTGTCTAGCCTGGGTTAGAATCCAGACACCGGTGTTTCACAGGCATCGTGTCATCTCAGTATTTCAGAGGCAGGGTGATTCATCAATGTGTGTACCATCCCTTGGATGGACGATAAACAGATGCCCCATCTGCCAGCATTTGTTGGTGGACGTTAAAGATCCACAGTGTCCTTCGCAAAGAATAGGTGAGCTATCGCTGGCACCCTGGCCAAATTCCAAATTCCTGGCAGTGGGTCCTTTTTAGCGGTGGGTCCTTTTTAGCGAGTCTGCAGTAGAGTGAACGAGTTTTTCCGACCTGGCTGAAATCCCGCCCAGAAAGGGAGGACCCATGGAAGCCCCATCCAATTGGGGCGAACAGTGACGTCGGCTTCACCAAAGCCCCTCCCCTATTGAGGGGGATGTATAAAAATGACGGGTGGGGTTACGAAGGAGTCGTGTTTTTTTGGGTTGCGCTGGAGTTCTTGAGTGGTTACGAGGGGCTGTTACGAGTTTTTAGTTGGTTTTTGCTGTCACGAGGGTTGAGCAGAGGGTCATCGAGGCGGCAAACGCGTCTCTGCTGGGCCTCCACAAGGAAGGGCAGAGCGACCCCGACCTCCTTCCATGGATTCTGACTATTCACCACCCTAGCCCTACAATGAACCACGAGTCCCCCACGTGCGACTGGGACCAGGCCAACAACCATTGGCAGGTTCCACAGCACGGAGTACCCCATTTCTCCGACGGCCAGGTACCCATTCGGACTCTGACCCCCAGCTCGTCTCTCTCTCATCGGCTGGAGGGTCCAATAAGGAACTCTGGGTTTCTTTTCTTTTTGTGTGTGTGTCTGCGTGTGGGCCTGTCTTGTAAGTAGAACTGAGTAAGTGTTTTTGCTGATTGTAAATATTTCCCTGCTTGCATATTCGCGTCAAGTCTTCCCTTTGTTTTTATTTTACTGTAAATAAAACAATTGTAGAAATATTCCCAGTCCGTTTCCATCCTCTCTTGTATTGGTCCAGCATGGTTCGGGTCTGAGTATAAGCGGGGTGTCATCCCCGGTAATCGGTCTATCATAGCCGGCACGGCTTTGGCAGTTTCCGCTCGGCTGCACCCGAACCGGAGATGGTAGCCGGTAGTTGGAACTCTACCGCAGTCGGTAGAGTGACCCGGTTCGAGCAAGACGTGCCGACGGCGTGGTTTCCTCGGTAGTCGAAATCGCGTAGTTAATTAGGTAAATTGGTTTCGACAAAGATCCTACGCTACATGGTTGAGATATTGGTGTCCACGGTCGGTTCAGCAACCCGCCAGCTCACGGAATTATCCAGAGGGACAGCCTACAATTCCGGGGAGTCTGGTGGGAGACGGCGTAACCTCCCCCACCTCGCGGTCATTCTCGCCTCCGACCCCCGGCCCACAACAATATTATAGATGTACAATTTGATTTCAAACAAGTATATGGTCATGGTCTTCAAGACCAGAGCACCACCAGGCTCCACTTCCACCCATTAATTTGGGGCGAGAGTTGGTCGTCAAACACCATATGACCGCCGCAAATCTGCCAGTCGAAAATGGCTGAACAAACCTTTAAAGCCATTCACTTTACACAGCGTTTTTTTCCAAACAGCTCGACTGACATGCTTTTTGTACACAGTCAAGGCTCGTTGAAGAGCTAGGACACTGAACAGATCAGGACATACCAGAACATAATAGGCCATGAGCCGCTGCCTCCGTTCGTTCAGTTTTGTGACCATAATCGAGGAACTACTTATCCTCAGTGGAAATATATACATTAAATCTCATATAACACGAATCGACTTGTTGGCACTTTCACAAAGTTGCAGGTATGGTCGTATTTTGACTCCAAAGTTGGTATAAATATCGCTGCTACCGAATGAAATGGCAATTTCTTCGACCAATCAGATTGCCGGATTCTCTTCTCTCCGTGCAGAAAACAATATGGCGGCGCCCAGTTCGCCGACACGACAAACCTCTCCTTCTTCAAAGAAGAAGTTTTGTAATGTTCCTCTTTGTCTGAAAGACCAATCAAATGTTGTCTCCTTTAATATGGAATAGGCAAAGCCTAGAAGTGAACGTAGAATTCTTCTTCCATTCGATGCTGCAATTTCCGGTTACTTCGGCCTGGATTCGGGATCAGCGATCAAATAATGTAAATCACGATTAAAAATTATTTTTTGATGATGTGGGAGATATCTTTATTAAAATCAGTGGAGTAAATATTCCCATTCCCCATGACAAAAACCGGAAGCAAAAAAAAAACAGGAAGCAAAAGGGTCATAGCCGACGACACGGATTCCAAATTGCCAGGGTATTGTGTTGTTCTTTCGTATTCTCTCATGTGCACGCATTGAGTATGAAGCTCACTACGTTCACGACAAATCAAAGGTGGGGGAAGGTTTGTGACTCTGCTCAAGCCTGGCTGCTCAAGCCTTGATGGCAAAGAGAGGCGCCTTGCCACTGACCACCGTAAGGAGTGGGTGTTACCATTTGATCATATCGACCCCTCGTTTGGATACCATCTTGCATGCTATTCGAAGTTAAACCAACAAAACAAGCATTGAACGTGGTAAAAAAAAAACGCCTTACTAAGCATGTTGAAGTGGGAGGACCTAGTGCAGCAGTTAGTGATCCGGAGATGATGACCATAGTGATCAGCCACCTGCCATGACTAAAAGAACTCTTAGAGCAGGAACAATTGGTCTCTCATCAGCTGAGTCCCACGAACGAAAACATGTTTTGCCAGCGATATGTATCATCTGTAAAAACAGAGAGCTGTACATAAAAGTTCGGTCTCATCGTCAATTCGATAAGCTTGTAAAAGCGGAGACTATTGATGCTGGTAAGTTGATATATACCTCTGGTATTGAGCAGTAAAAAGATAAATAAATGATGGCATTTATTATCAGTAAATAATTACTATTCTTAAGTTTAAGAGGTATAACTCAGTAATGTTTTATTCATATTTTTATTCACAGGCAAACTTCGAGTCACTGCAGAAATGAAGTTAGATGAGAGCAGCCTGAGTCGTATTCGCAACAAAGACTGTGTTGCGCTTGAGGTCCAGTAATAGTCATCATGCTACCGAGAATATACAAGCTTTTTGAACAAAAAGAATCTGGAAGAAGAGTAAGTTTTTGCATTTTTCTTGTAATTTAACCATATCATTATCAATAATCCTCTTGTTTAAAACAGTACTGTTTCAGATATTATTACATTTTCTTTTTTCTGTAGAGCTACATTAATAATAAATATTATTGTAATTCTGACTATATATATATGTATGTATATATATATATATATATATATATATATATATATATATATATATATATATATATATATATATATATATATCTTACATTAACTCGGATAGAAAAATGGTAGATGCAGATTTTGAAGTATTCTGCAAAACAGTGATTGAGGAAAAGCTTCTCAAGAATCACAAAGTGTACCGCCTGACCAAGCTGAGGGAGAAGTATTTGGGATGTATGACATCAGTGCCTGGAAAAGAAGCTCCAACACTCGGGTATGATAAATTTAGGGGTCATCCATAATTACTAGACTTTTCAAAAGTGTTCAAAATGTACACTCTTTACCACCCCCTCATCTGAAATCGTATGTTCAAAACTGTAGGGCATTCAAAATATTGATCAGCATTTTTAGAAAATTTCAAAAGTGTACATGGGTCATTAACCCCCTCCCTCCCAACATACTTTTTGGACACTTAAAAATGCTCATAGTTATTGATGATCCCTAACTTCAACAAAAAAAACTGAAATGATGTACGCTTGCATGTCTGCTTATTTATGGTTTAAGAGACTATGTAGGGTTTAATACAGTATTTATGTGAATATGCCAACAATATTATCCAAATGGTTATTTCCACTGTAAGTGAGACTCTTCTCACTTTTCAGAACTTCGTATTTGAAGGAGCACCTTCAAAAGAGATACCCCCAACTCTCGTTTCATTGCCCGTCGAAGCGCTTCGCGAGTGAAATTGTACATGTGGAGACGATTGATACTGGTAGCATTCTGGGAAAAATGCCATCTTCCAGTTCTAAAACTGAGAGTGAGATCACAACTGCCAGTGAGGCTGAACCGTCTCCGGTGAAGCGAAGAGTCCAGAACACACTCCACAATCTCTACTCGGCAGCAATGATCCTTCGACAGGAGATGAGGCGAATTGATCCACTCAGCGCACCATGGCCTCCCACAGCAGCAGACCTGAGTATTGAATCCGCGGAATCCCTGGTGCCTGTTCCACTGTAAAACTTGGTGGTGTGGACGATCGGGGTTTCAGACGAACCAACGCTTGAACACGACGTGAACGTTCTCAGGAACGTCCACCTAAAGTTGTTGTCTTTGCTGCAAGATGTTGTTTATATGGAGTCAAAAGGTTCGACGACAACACCTAAGGCTTTGTGTCTCGGCTAAACTGTCAGACATTTGACAAGGTCAACCCATTTGCTTGGATTATTGAACCATATTGAACCATAGCACAACTTCAGTTGAATCGAGGATTGTTAGTGCCCCCGGGACTTGACAAGGGTCAGGTCACAATGCTCGTGTGGAGCAATATCGATTTCCTGGAGGAGACAGCCTCAGGTGCCGGGACAACCCACCACACTAATGGTATTCTTGTACAGCATGGTGAAAAGTCTGGAATGCATACAGCATCTCGGTCATCCTTACCCAAAAGGCCGATTAAATACGAGTCCATCTCCCTTGACTCCGTATCAGCGACAAAAGAGGCAAGGCCCGCAAGTCCCCGGTGAAAATCTTGACATCAGTTCTACTGAACGTCTCCTGTCACGGCACAACTCTCGTATTATAGATGCTATGTTTGTATTTATGAGGGCCATTGATGACGGTACTCACAATTTGCCCAGTTGGATGGGTTTCAATACTCTGTTGCATGACAATGATGAATTGGTGAAATCTACTGTGGCCTATTTACCTGTTATTGAGTCATCTCCAACCAGTCTCGATACAGTGAACGCTATCTTGGAGCGGAGTGTTGCAATCGCAGATGAATTAGAGTTAAACCATGTGGTCGTTGTGTTTGACCAAGCAATTTATGCGAAAGCTCAGGAGATTCGTTGGACGAATGAATTGTTCATGCGGCGCTTGGTACTTCATCTGGGCGAATTTCATACCTCCATGTCATTCCTATCGATCATCGGTAAGCGTTATCACGATGCTGGTCTTTTTGATGTGCTGGTCGAGGCAGGAATTTTAGCTCACGGTTCTGTCAATGCTGTTTTGGAGGGCAAGCAATACAACAGAGCTATCCATGCACATCAACTGGTTTCCTAAGCTCTCGAGAGGTTAAGATTCCAGGCTTTCTTAGAATCTCTCAGCAGCGATGACCATGATGAGAAAGCGGTAAAATTTCTGAAATATTCATTGGATACATTTCCGGCCGCTCTTTTCAAGAACCTGTGTCGCGCAGATGAGACAGTCGAGATCTTGTCATTGTATGATCAGTACGTTCGTCAGCAGAGTGCAATCAAACAGACATTTGCGTTCTGGAGTTCATACATTCACATGGTGCAAATTGTTTTGCAATTTATTTGTGGAACACGCGAGTCTGATTGGGAACTTCACTAGGCCTCAGTGTGATCCATGTTACCCTGGTATTTTGCGTACAACAGGACACACTTTTCCAGGTATTTACCAGCATACTGGATGGAAATGGTTGAACTTCCTGACACGCATCACAAAGTCCATGATCAAACAATGAGTACTGGAGCTTGGACAGTTCAGCAGCAAGATCGGTACGGATTCTCTGCGACTGCTTGCGATCAGGTCATAGAGCAGACCTTCAACCACGACTGCAAAACCGGAGGAGGTTTGACAGGCATCACTTTGAATAGAGGTGCCGTCCAGAGATGGGTCCTCTCTCAAAGTGAGAGGGCGGCCATTGCTCGTCAGTGTGAGATGATGGCCGGATATGACGAGGAATCTCGTTCGCGAAAGGACTTGGACCAGGCTTCTCATCGGCGGGATGAGAAATCAATCAATTCCATCATCGAGTGTGTCGAACAAATGGTTAAACCTTTTCGTTACGACAGCTCCGATCTGGTCAGCCTAAGCTCGGGAGTGGTGGCTACTGCCAGTGTCGCGGAGGATCTGATCACTGCTCATGCTAAAGGAGAAGCGCACGTGATGACCTACATCAGTGATCGCATTCAGTCGGCAAAGGTTGGTTTTCACGAGACTATTCCCAAGTTGAAACTCCAGACGTTCTCTGGACAGCTCAAAGCGAAAACAGGCCGTACAGGTACCGACACTGACATGAAGAGTGATCGCAATCTGTTTGCCAGAATGATTGTCCTCAGCAAGCACCGATAAATTCACCCAAGGAAAATGTTGTCACATTGTTTAGGTGTGGTATCCTATCCTCTGGCAAACACAAACGGGTCGATTGCGAAGACAAACTTTGCTGTTCTTCTAAATCAAATCGAAGGACTCTGCCAAAACCATATTGTCAGCGAGATTCCGTCTGATTCTGCATTGATCGTGGATTTGATGACAGTGGTTCATAGCCTTCCGTGAAATCTCCCACCTACATTTGGACAGCTCGCCACCTATATTCTTCGAAGGATTCTACTTGTAGGTGGCTGCGATACCTGCACTCGCCTCGATATCGTCAGCGACCATTACTCAGCCATCAGCATCAAAAAAGAATACACAGTATTCGGGGGCTTGCCAATGTTAGATATATAGTGCTGAACAAAAGGTTCCCACGCAGTGGAATCCTTCTTCGCCAGTGGTTCTAACAAAGAGGCACTTGTCGAATTTCTGTTCCTGGAGTGGAGCAAGAGCAGTCCGGCTGTTCTAGAAAATGTCCAGCCATTCGTCGCTCATAGTGAGTCATGTCATTTGATACGGGCTGAGGACGGAGGGACTCGTGTCACTGAAGTGAAGGATCTGCACTGTGACCACGAAGAAGCTGATTCAAGGATGATACTGCATGCAAAGCACGCTGCTGATAACCATGTGCACGTTGTTGTACAAAGCCCCGACACTGATGTTTTCATCATACTGCTGTCTTGCATCCAAACGCTGCCATGCTCTTTGTATTTTCTCACTGGGACCAAGAATCGCAACCGAATTATTGACTTACAGGTGGTCTCTAAATGCATTGGTATCAACCTATGCCGGGATCTCATCGACCTGCACGTCTTCACTGGATGCGATACAGTCAGCACATTCCATGGAAAGGGGAAGACGAGGGCCTACACATTGGCAGCTGGTCGTGACAGATACATCCAAATGTTTACGCAGCTGGGAAATGATTTCTCTTTACCTGAGGACCTTGGGAAGTCCCTCGAAGCGTTTGTCTGCAAATTATACTCGCAGGGCGTCAGTAACGTGGATGATGCGTGCTATCGCATCTTCTGCACCAAAGCTGCTGTCAAGCAAAGTCTCCCACTGACTTCTGACTCACTGTTTCTTCATTCTATGAGGGCCAATTTTCAGGCAGCTATCCATCGCCGCTCCCTAGAGCGGGAAATAGCTGCACCAAGTCCTATCGGTCACGGTTGGTGTGCTGGTGAATTCGGACTTGACGTCCAGTGGATGACGAAGGACCCCATTCCTCGTGACATGATGCAACACCTCCACTGCGGATGTAAGAAAAAGCCGTGCAGTTTAAAGAAGTGTTCATGTCGCGCAGCACAGCTATCTTGCACTGATATTTGCGAATGCACGACATGCGTAACCGGGAAGTGATATTGATAGTGAATGAATATCCCCCGATATACATTTTCTGTTGTGGCACACTTATGTTCTCCGGAGTAGTTAATTCCACCTACTAATTTACTTAGGTAGCAAGTGGAATTCTGTCTTCCATCTCATCTGCGTTCGGTGAGGACCCGAAGAGCAAGGATATGGACAATCGTTGACCTCTTTGGTGTAAAGCCTGAGTGCTCTGGACGCTGGTGCTCAAGCAGATGGTGGCGAACCCTATCAAGAATTATCCAAGCAAAGAACTTGCCCGGCACTCAGAGCAGCGTCACCCCTCGGTAGTTGTTGCAGTCTTGGCGATCACCCTTCCCTTTCCAGAGAGGGACAACAAGGCCCCTCTTCCAGTCAGTTGGGATGATGCCTGTGTTCCAGACAGAGCACAGAACTGCATGCAACGACACGAGTGCAGCATTTCCACCTGCCTTGAGAAGTTCAGCATGGATGCCACAAATGCCTGGAGCTTTACTCCATTTCAACCAGTTCACCGCAGCCTGTGTTTCCACAAGTGAAGGTGGACCACAGTTGATTGGAGGGTCAGCAACAAGGATTGTAACACCCCTGATGTCCAACTCGACAGCTGGTGGATCAGCCTGGTACAACCGCTCAAAGTAAACCGCCCAGTGAGCCTTCACTTCGGACTCCTCTGTCAAGAGCCCACCACCCTCTGCTCTAACTGTAGTGCTCCGAGGGATGGGCTTGGATGAACGCAATGCACGAATTCCCCTGTAAGCAGGACGAGAATCACTTGACCACACGTGATGCTCTACCCCCTCACAGATTCCTTCCACATAGGCCTCCTTGTCCGCCCTTGGTGCACATACAATTTTATGCCTCAGCTCCCTAAACAGCTCAGCTCTGCCATTCAGCCTGGCCCTGCGACTCTGGTCAATGGTATCCAGTGTTCCTTGAAAGACAAAATTCTTCTTTTCCCAATGGTGAGTTCCAAGACATCCACCGGCAACATCAAGGACGGTGGTCTCGAAGGCATTCCACAACTCTTCAGGACCTCCCAAAGCACCCAGACCCCCCAAGTGTCCACTCGGCTTGTTCGCAAACTCCTCAGCGACCTTCTCATCCTTGAGCTTGCCAACATCCAGCCAAGGCTGGGATGGTACCATTCTCCTGGATTTAAGGTACAACTTCAGAGTTGCTACAACAAGCCGGTGGTCAGTATTGAGGAACTGAGCACTCCGGTAGACCCTGCAGTTCTGAATCATCCAACAGCGACTATCAACGAGGACATGGTCAAGCCCCTTTGCCACACCGCCAGCATTGGAATACCAAGTCCAGCGATGAGCTTGTGGGCGCTGAAACCATGAACCGGCCACCCTATGTCCATGACTTCTTGCAAAGTCAAGGAACTTAGTGCTATTCTGGTTCATAGTTCCTGACCCATGGGGACCAACACACACCTCATAACCATCCCTATCAGTTCCAGTCGATGCATTGAAATCCTCCAAGTGGAGAAGAATATCTCACCTGGGGCACCGATCAACCACATACTTCAGCATGGCATAGAATGTGTCCTTCACGGTGAGATCACTCACCTCAGTCGGAGTATATACATTGACCATGAAATGACACCTAAGGAGTGACGAATCCTTAGTCTCATAATACGCTCGTTGACCGGTGTTACCTCAATTATCATTGGAGTCAGCTTATTGGACACAGCTATAGCAACTCCTTGGGCATGGTAACCGTCAGAGCGACCAGACCAATAGTAGGTGTAACCACCCACCATGATCTCGCCGCAATCCGATCGCCGAACCTCAGAGTGCTGCAATACGGATGTCCAAATGCTTGAGCTCAGATGATAACAGAGACAGGTGATCATCCTCTCTTAGGGATAGGACATTCCAGGCACCTACCTGAAGGGACCACCTCCGGTTAACCCAAAGAAACTGCCATCTGGTGGACGACACCTCAGCACCACTCCGACACACTCTCCCGCAATCTGACCCGGGAATGTTACCCCGTGGTTTCCCTCCTATCATCAAAGATTGGGGGTCCCGAAGGTTTTGCCCCAATCCCGTCATCCGCTGAGCTGCCCTTCGGAGGGAAGCTGCACAGGAGGTACTCCCATTGAGTGGGTTTTCAGATTTCTTTGCGTTTTTGTGTTTTGCAGAACGAAGGGTTTTACGGTGGCCGGAGTGCAAATCCTGATACCACCCTCCTAATAAGAAGAAACCCAACTGCAGGAGGACGTCCGCAGACACAGCTGGGCACTACATATGGATGGCCGTTTGCTCACAACGATCTCCTCCGCCCTTTTACAGGTTTTGTTTTTAATCCTGCTGGGTGTCCATATCCAAACACCCTCCTCACCAGAAAACCTGGTGGGGGAGACGGTTTAGTCACCGACAACCCGACCATGGAACAGGTTAGTGCAGGTTTACATGATACCTGTAGCAAGTCACAGATCTAATCTGGCTTGACCTGACACCTAATTTGGGTATTACTGTACAAAAAGTTGGTTTTATTTAAACACTTTGATTTGCATCATTTTGGTCCGTAATAAAAAAACGACAGATAAATTAATGTTTTAAATTTCAACAAAAAACAAAAAATTGTGAAATAAACGGGCAGACTTGATCTTCGTAAGCTTCCTTAGATCGCCCCGAGTTCTTCACGCTCACAAACAAACAGTATTTGTTCTCAAAGCTTATTGTGAAAAGGAAAGTGCTATAGTTACAATCATAAAGTTTACCATTGAAAGTAATAGTTTTTGTTGTTGGATTGTGATGGATGAAGAAGAAAACGATGAACAATGACACCACATTATGATGCCACAATACGACACAACAATCCTCTTTTGGTTTCCCATCATGATATATTTTGATGTTCTTCCACCACAATCCCACATCAAAAGTAAAATGTCAAAAGACGTGGTGGTAATCCATAAGAGGATTGTGGTGTCATATCCTTGCAGCGTAATGTGGTGTCATTCCTACCTTGTTTGTTTGTTTGTTTGTTTGTTTTTTGACATTCCATCCCTCTATGTTTTTACATTTTTCTTAAAATGTTTTTTTTTTCTTGTAAAATATGTAACACCACACCAAACAAGTCCTGGTGAGGGTCTGAAATCTTTGATTGTTTTTACTATTTTTCTTATTATTTTAGCTTATATCAATAATAAAATTGTAACTGTTATATTTGAATTTTCTTTTTGTAAATTGGAAAAGAAAAACCTTTCTATAGATTGTCGTGATTGTAATATCTGAGGTCTCGTCAAAAAGTGAATATGCTGTCAGTATTTATTCATTTATTACCATAGAACCCACTTCATCCCCCAAAGGGGGGAAAAAATTAATGAAAAAATGTATAAAGAATAAAAGTAAAACCCTGTGGATATCCTTGTGCTTGTCCCACTGTCCTCGTCCCATCCTCCTACCCCTCTCTCCCCCTTATTAAAATGGAGTGATCAACTGATAGGTTGAATTAACGTGATGCTGATAGCGGACTTACATGATACGTCAAATGACTTCGTCCTGTGTCAAATATTCTTGCATATACAGCCATTATTTAAACCCTTGGAGACATCCGATCATACTCACATAATAGTGGATCTAATTGAAGTTGCAATGTTTTATTTGTTTTATCAATGTGTGTTATTAGTGGTTGATTCTTTAATAATTTGTGTGTGTGTGTGTGTTTATGTATACTGTATTGCAGATTAAGCTTTGCTTTTACATAAATATTATTCATGATTTGTTTGGAAACAAAAATAAATCCGTTAGCATTTCCCCCATTAAGGATAGTGAAAGCTGATTGCACAGCCTCTGGAATGCAGTGGGTTACTTGCCTCCAGGAGTTAAACTTTATTATTAGAATGAAATATTAATGATATTAAAGATAAGTTAAAATTAAATATTATACTTTTATACAGTGATGTGTTTCTTTCACTTTTTAGTTCTACTTCTCCCTGTCTTTCATTTGGATGGCTGAGACCTAGAGGTATGCACACTCAGCATTGAGCTGAGCCTGGGTTTGAATCTCGACCCAGCTGTAAACGATCGCACTGGTGTTTCACATGCGGGCGACGCATCAACGTCTGTGCCATCCATCAGAAGAATGTCAAGCCGGATGATGTGTCTGCTTGAACTGGTCGTTGGTGGATGTTAAAGATGCTACGTGCTTCCCATCAAAAATGTTCTGCAGAAATTCCACAAAAAATTTCCATCGATATTCCATAGAAATTCTAGGGGCCGCAAAGAGTAGGTGAGTTATCAGTCTTCCTGAACAAATTACAAATTTCTGCCCAAATCACTTTCAGTCAAACATCACGACATGGGCCAAAAACTTTCTCCGACTGATTCTAGAAGAAGGGAGTAATAATTGAGGCCATCAAAGTAGTAGTAGTTGTCACCCTGCCTGCCTTTCGTCTCCTGTTTATGCATGATTTGGGGTTTAGTTTATCATATTGTTGCAGATTTGGGGCGGGAGTGATCACGAGGGGGGTTCTCAAATACTCCAACCAGCACGGCACGACCTCCTATAATCCCCTAATAATTGTGTGACATGGCAGTTGTTAAGCATCCAATGACGCCATCTAAGATGTTTAATTCAGGCAAAGTCCAGAATCTAAATCCACTTTACCTTTCCGGTGAATTGTACCCCCCAGATAGAGTACCGTGCTCTCAACGTTCCACTGTGATGGCCGAGCAATACCGTAAATGGAAACGGTGGCTAATGGCTATCCATAACGAAATGGTGGGGTTGAACTCCCTGTTACTACTCACACAATATGTTGAACCAATGGAAACTGACAATCGAGCAGTTTGGGAAACAGTTTATGAAGTTAACAAAAGGCACGTATTTACAAGGCAGTGTCACAAAAAGAAAGCTTTCACCCCCCAGCACAGAAGCCCTTCTTATTCAGCTACTTTGTTACAGTTCAACAACACAGATTCCTCAGTCATTCTGGAGAAATGAGGTAAGGAAGAGGGACAGGCAGAGAAGAGAAAAGTACGAGGCATATTGTCGACCTATCGCTCACTGTATGCAAGCCTGAATCCCAACGGAAGAGGAGGGAGGGGAAGAAAGAAGAGGAGAGGCGGTAGTGTGATGTGTCGGGTAGGGAGAGGCGCAGGTGGTGTCTGTGCGTGACTTCGAGGAAAACAGTATGAGGTGTGAGTTAATGTGCTCTTCAAAGAGCCATTGGCACATTTGATGCTCAATGCGTCCAGAGTGAATGAAGTAGATTTAGGGAAAGCAAGAGATAGGTAGCGTGAGGCAGTGTGTGGTGGCCAACGCATATGGGAAGTCTCCACTGACTGGGTCTGTTTCCTGCTCAGAACCTCACTTACTTGCACTCTCCACCAGCTCTCTGGACACCAGCTTGATGTCGTACCACCAGTCTGCTCGTGTTGAATCCCAGATGTGAAAACTCTAATTTCCGCTTAGCTCTGGGTTTTTATAAGCCGTGGGGAGATGTGGCATGACCTTTGTGCAACTTCCCAAGCACTGTGGTTCCACTGTTTAGGGTTTGGCCAGGACCTTGCCTTCCTATTGGCTCGCCCTGTCTCTCGGCGACTTTCATTGGCTGCGGCAAGGTCCTGCAGCGCCGGTGATCCAGACGGTGCATTGGTAATCGAGATAATTGCTGGATGTCCAGCGAGCTGCAGCTGTACCAAAGCTGCATGGGGCGGAGGCTCCCTCCCCCCCCCCCCACCACCCCGGCTACGTTTGGTCCGCAGTGCTTTATGATGTTCCTCTGGTAGATTGCTGGCTTTGTAATGTGGTGTTTGACTGTTTTTTGCAAAGTGTGTATGGAGGTGTGAGGAGAGAGTTGGGAGAGAGATTGTGAGGGAGAGTGAAGGGAGAGGGAGAGAGAGTGAGGGATAGAGAGTTATATTGAGAAGAGAACATTCATAATGTGATTCAATTCTTCTACAATCACAATGCATATTCCCTTTCCACTGATACGGGGGTGGAGGGTGGATTTAGCTACACCAGATACTACGGAAATTGTATGTGCCTCCCCAGGGTCTCTGGAAAACATCACACAATTCTCTTGATCGTGGTTGTGGTGTGAGCCATTATTTTGAACTCATGTCATGTACCTGTACCAGTTTCTTTAAGTTTACGTACGAGGGTACAACATGGGTCTCGTCATAATGCTAAGAATTTTACCTTGTAAACTTTTTTAACTTGTAAAAATATTTAGTTGTCTAATTCGTAAGATATTAGATTAGTTATCAAATATCTTACTAATTACATAACTAAATATTTTAACTTCTTTACCATAAACTTAGCTCATGGATCCATGAGCTTCTTGATACCTGCATAGAAATCCACTCTCTGTAAACCAGATGTTGATATGTAATTTCTAAAAAAAAAAAAAAATATATATATATATATATATATATATATATATATATATATATATATATATATATATATATATATATATATATATATATATATATATATATATTGAAACTTGCTTGTCTCATATTTTTCAAACATAAGTTATCTGATTAGTAAGAAAAAACATTTCCTTGCGAGTTATACATATTTATAATTTGTAAAATAAGAAAGTTGGCATTTTTTGGAGTATTGTAAGTATCTCGATAATTGATAACTTTTCAAACATTTGGTTACGGAAACTTACAAGGCTGAAAATCTATTCAGTTACAATTGGAAAATTCATAGTTGTGTATTAGAGGCATGATGGTAAAGTGTTCCAGTGCATGTCTTACATCATATTGCTTGTAACTTTCGAACTGGTCAATCTGATTGTGATGAAATTACCATAAGCTATTCACCCAATCAGAGGCCATATCCATATTTTTATGCATCAGGCATCAGGAAAGAAGTTGGGGCGGGGGAGGGGGGGTACTACAGGGAGTGGTCATGGTAGAAATACCATTTGGAGTGTCAGAGGTGATTGGAATGAATGGACAGAAGGGAAGGAAAGTGTGTGTGGAATAATGTAAATTTGGGTGTGTTGGGGGGATGGGTGGGGGAAGAGGGTGGAATGGGTTTAAAGGTTTTCCGTTTTTATGGCTCCCCAGCTGAAGGCTGCAGAGGTATATTGTCTTCGGGTTGTCCTTCCCGCTGTCCATCCATATATGTCTGCCCGTCCGACCGTGTCTATTATCAGTTTTTTGTTATCGCAGTAAGTTGTAAATCACAGAAGGGATTTCAACCAAAGTTCGCACAAGTATGGACTGTAATACAAAGATGAACTGATTAGATTTGGGATTAAAAAGTCAAAGGCCATGTGTCCTTTGAGAATCATTTTTCAGACCATAATACGAGTTAAAAGCATCTGATGCTGTCTCTCTTCTACTTTTTTCTCTTTTCTCTCTTGCGCTCTTTCTCATGTGACCTTTAATTTTTCATGTGTCATGTAATTGAGATCAAACATAAAACTGGGATGACATCTAATTTGGACGGAGGCATGTATATCAATCGATGCACTCACCTCCAATTACATTTTATAGTTTTTGGTATGTCATATATATGTATATATGTATGTATGTATATGCATATATGTATGTAAGTATGTATGTCTGTATGTATATATATATATATATATATATATATATATATATATATATATATGTATATATATATGTGTGTATGTATGTATATGTATGTATGTATGTATGTAGGTATAATTATATGTATATATATATATACATATATGTATGTATGCATGTATATATGTATGTATGTTTGTACAGTATGTGTATGTATATGTATGTCAGTATGTATGTATGTAGGTATAATTATATGTATGTATATATATATATATATATATATATATATATATATATATATATATATATATATATATACACATATGTATGCATGTATATATGTACAGTATATGTATGTATGTATGTCAGTATGTATGTATATTTATGTATATGTATGTATGTATGTATAAGTATATATATATATGTATGAAAAATTTATATATGTATGTATATGTGTACGTATATGTCTGTATAGATATATATATATATATATATATATATATATATATATATATATATATATATATATATATAATTATATACATGTATGTATGTATATATGTATGTTTGAACCCAAGGTTTTGTGTTGTGGACGTTGTGGACGGATTCGAATAAAACTTGGTGGACAGGTTGGGTGTGTGACAAGGAAGAATTGGTTCGAGTTTTGTGAAGATCCGGATCCAGATCCGACTACTAGAATTTTAAAAGTGATTCTTCACCATTGAGAGATTGGGATAAAAATGATATGGAGCATGATATCTCAAAAGTTGAGGACGGATTTGAACGAAACTTGGTGGACAGGTTGGGTGTGCCACAAGGATGAATTTATTTGATTTTTGTGAAGATCTGAATCCAGATCTTGATACGATAATTATTTAGTTTTTAAAGTGATTCTTCACCATTGAGAGATAGGGCCAAAATCGATATAGTATTGTATAGCATGATATTTCAAAAATGTATTGAGTCTGATATGTTCTCGTGGATCAGGCATTATGTGGTGGAGGTATGCACTCCACTGAGTGCCCTTCTTGTTTACATCAGTATTCAACCCCCTGAGTCAATACTTTGTAGAAGCGCATTTGGCAGCAAATACAGCTTAGAATCTTCATGGGTATATCTATATCAGCTTTGCACATCTGGATTTCGTGAATTTTTCTCCAATTCTTCCTTGCAGATTTGCTCAAGCTCTGTTAAGTTGGATGGGGAGCATCAGTGAACAGAAATCTTCAAGTCTTTCCACGGATTCTCAATTTGATTCAAGTCTGGGCTTTGGTTGAGCCACTCAAGTACTTTCACGTTCTCGTTCTGCAGCTATTCCAGTGTTGCGCTTGGGGTCATTGTCCTGATGAAATGTAAATATTTGCTGAAGTCTGAGGTCGTTTGCACTCTGAAGCAGGTTCTCCCTAAGGATTTGCCTGGATTTGGCTCCATTAATTGTTCCCTTTATCCTTATTAGTCTCCCAGTCCCTACTGCTGAAGAGCATCCCCATAGCATGATGTTGCCAACACCGTGTTTCACTGTAGTCATGGTGTTAGATGGGTGATGAGCTGTGCTCGGTTTCTGCCAGATGTAGCATTTTGAATTCAGGCCAAACATTTCCATCATGGTATCGTCAGACCACAGGATCTTTTACCACATGCTCTCAGAGTCTTTCACTTGCCTTTTTGCAAACTCCAGGTGTGCTGTCATGGCCCTTTTTTTCAGGAGTGGCTTTCGTCTGGCCACCGTCCCATAAAGCCAAGATTTGTGAAATGTTGCAGAGACTGTTGTCCTTCTGGCAGGTTCTCCTATCTCATCCAATGAACTCTGTAGTTCTGTCAAAGTGATCATTTACTTCTGGTAACCTCCCTGACCAAGGTCCTTCTTGCCCGGTTGCTCAGTTTGGTCGGACAGCCAGCTTTCGGATGAGTCTGGGTAGTTCCATATTTTTTCCATTTCCTAATGATGGCGCTACTGTGCTCTTGGGATTTTTCAACACTCTCAAAACTGTTTTATACCCTTTCCCAGATCAATCCCTCACAATTCTATCTTGGAGTTCTATGGACAGTTGCTTGGACTTCATGGTTAAGTTTCTGCTCTGACATGCACCGTCAACTGTGGGACCTTATATAGAAAGGTATGTTTCTTTATAAATCATGTCCAATCAATTGAATTGGCCACAGGTGGACTCCAATGAAGTTATCGAGATATCTCAAGGATGATCAAAGGAAATTGGATGACCCCAAGCTCAATTTGGATTGTCAGAGTAAAGGGGTTCAATACTTATTGACTCAAGATATTTCAGTTTTTAATTTTTAATCAATTTGTTAAAATTTCTAAAAACATGTTTTCACTTTGTCGTCATGGGGTATTTTGTGTAGCTCGGTGACAAAAAAAAAAAAAATTAATCCATTTTAAATTCAGGCTGTAACACAACAAAAGGTGAAAAAGTCAAGGGGTGTGAATACTTTCTGAAGGCACTGTATGTTTCATTGCTATGATTTGCTCAAATGTTTTTTGTTTTTTTTGAGATTTTAAGAGAGTCGGTGGAAAATACTGTCCAAGCTGTTTTTCAGCTTTGAAATGATTTTTGGGAAAAATGCAGCTTGTTTCAGTTTGCCATGCCAAACGTGATTTGGGACAGAGTGTAATATTTGTTTGCAGAGATGATGTTTTCACCCCTGTCTCTCTGTTTGCTTCTCTGTCTGTCTGTCTGTCTGTCTGTCTGTCTGTGAATAGGATATCTCAAAAAGTTGTGGACGTATTCTGACAAATTTGGTGGACAGGATGGGTGTGTGACAAGGACAAAATGTTTAGATTTTGGTGAAGATCCGGATCCAGATACTAGAATTTTAAAGTGATTCTTCACCATTGAGAGATAGGGTCAAAAATTCTACATAGCATGATATCTCAAAAAGTTGTGGATGGATTTGGACGAAATTTGTTGTGCTGGTTGGGTTTGTGACAAGGGCAAATGGAATAGATTTTTTGGTGAAGCTCTGAATCCAGATTTAAATTTTAAAGTGAGTCTTCACCGTTGAGAGATAGGGTAAAAAATGATATTGTCCTGGCCCCGATGTCACAGGGGAACCGCGAAGGAGGGGCTGTTCCTAGTTTCTCTCCGGACTCACCGGGAATTGCAGGCCGTCACACACAAATAACTTCATGTCGCGGCGGGTCGCGAATCGACCACGAATGCCAATAACTTGACCTCCGTCTGACAACCGTTTACCTAGGACCACGTGATCTCCTTATCGGTGAATTGCACCCTTTATGCGTACTTGCATAATTAAGTTACTTACCATATCCGGTGCAGCCGAGTGGAGCTGCCAAGTACGCACCGGCTATTTAACAGATTTTGGGGAACAACGTCCCAGCTAAAGGCCCTGTCACACCTTGACGTTTTAGCAAGCGTATGCCGACATATGAAAATTTTGGCGAATACGCTGGCACACATCGAATACCTTATGGGTAAGTTTTGTGTATGTTAAGAGCACGCTGAAGCACGCTGGCATACGTCCTAGTACGCCGAGCTCGTCGACAAATTTTAAGCATGCTCAAAATTTTCCGACATGCTCGGCGTATGACTCACACATTCCGCATACGCTGGCCATAAGTTGTAGGCACGTTATGTGATCGCTGACACACGTCGACACACGTTACTTGTAAGTTACTCATAAGTCGAAATATGTCGAGGTAATGTCTTGCGTACCCGAAACTTATTTCTAACCTATGAGTAACGTGCTTTGAACCTATGTGTAACGTATCTCCAACGCATATTGACATATGTAGATGTATTTGACGTCTTCTGGACGACCGCAGAACTTACTGAACGTGTTTCTAACTTACAGCTACCGTATAATGGCGTATTGGCAGCGTTTAGGGGAATTGGTATGTAAAAATGGGCTTCACAGGAGGAACCCATCAGTGTTCCAGACTTCATGTTGAGTAGATGTCCATGTCAGTAGTATCAGTAGTAGGTGAGCGTTCCAGTAGTAGTAGTAGTAGTAGTAGTAGTAGTAGTAGTAGTAGTAGTAGTGGGTGAGCCTGATGGGGAGGGTGTGGGCGATGATGGATCCTCCTTGCGTCTGCGTCCCTGGCCACGGCCAGGAGACTTCTTTGCAGCATTCTTCGAAGTTTTCTTCGGCATGACGGTGATGTTGACACTTTGATGTTGAGTGCGGTTATGATTTGAATCGTCGAGCGGCAGCCTTTTAATAGGCTACGCCACGTGATACGCTGCCACGCTATGCATAAGTTAGACTATCGTTGGGCATAGGTTGTGAACGCTGACAACGTGTTAAGCATTCATTGGTATAAGTTATCGAAACGTTCTGTGTACGTTACTAACTCGTTATGAATATGCCCAAAACTGAAAAAAAACATCAATAGTTCAGTGTATGCCAGCGTTTTACATACATTTTGATACGTTGCCATACGCTGGCTAAATTGTCAAGGTGTTCCGGCCTTAAGCGAGGGTGTGGGCCATGCTCGACCAATGGAGGAAAAGACAAAAATGAGCTGGATACATTTCTAAGCACATTTATTTAACAAGAGTGAGGAAAATGATGTGGCACAGTATGGGATTTATTGCAAATGTACAGCAGGGAAAGCAAGGGATTAATGGGGTGCAGCAAAAGACATACAATATTTACAAAAGAAGACTGTGCAAAGTTATCTCAAATATTCTAAAACAGTCTTAACTTATGCTATGACTTCTCAATACCTGGCACAGTCGGCAGACCTGCGCAACCTAAAACGCTTAGGAAAGACGAAAAGGGAGAAATACTAGGGGTCTCTAGGGTGCTTGAGTGAGAGGTGCAAGTGTAATGCAATGTGGGGTGCAGCTTGGTGCAAGAGGAAGAATGTGAGGTGCAGGTCAGTACGGTTCACTCTTGAGTTTGCTCTTGGGTTCACTCTGAAAAGAACGTTCTTGGTCCGGCTCATCTGTCTCGATTGCTCCTTTGCATCCACAGTAGACGAGAGATAGAGGGTAGAAGAAATATGCGTCAGAGAAAAGACTATCATAGTAGTGTGAGAATCTGTATGTGTCAGTGTTGCTGCGGGATGCAGCCTAACTGAGCGTCAATAGAATGAGAGCAGCCCCGGCTCGCATCGGTAGCTCGTGATCCAACGCTTGATCACTGATGATTTTTGGAGGCGCTCTCTGGCACTGAACGTGCACTGGCCTCCATTCCAATGTGTGTTTTTAGGGAAATCCCTGCACTTACCCGTATATTCTCAAACGAGCTCCAGTGCACGTTCGCGCTTCGAGTTATGCCCTGTAATAACCCGACCCTTGTCTCCTCAGCGTCCCTCAAGGCTGCAGTGAGTGTTTGATGAATAAGTGGCAGTTGCGGCAGTTGTAGAGTAGTTGGAGTACATTGTGGCATTTGTAGTGAAGAGATTGTAATGTGGCGTAGTGGTGAAGAGGTGGAAATTCCTTGTAACGATGTCGTCCATAACGGTCGCATTTGTAATTCAATTGTAAGCGTGGGTTGTTGCGGGTATTTTTGGTCGTCATGTGACGTGGTTGTGGTGAGCGTGGTACAGTATGGTGATCAGAATGAAGGTTTGAGGTGAGATGACAGTTGAGAATTGGCACGCAGTTTTGAATGGAAAATAGCGTTCAGATGAAAATGAAGCGCTTACAGTGCTGCTTTGCTTGGTTGGTGTTGTCGTTATAAATTTATGTGTGTTTCATGTGAGAGAGACAAAGGAGTGGAGGAAGAAGTGCAGAGATTGAAGATTAAGGACCAAACTAAAAGAGCCCTATGCAACACACCTTTCCCATTTACCCACTAGACATACGGAAAGGGCTAACTAAAACACTTACCAATGAAATAACTATTGTACCTTGGGATCTCCGTATGTTGTGTGCCATTTCCTCAGAGGTATGTGGTTTTTACAGAACCACAACAACATATACGTAGCATGATATTTCAAAAAGTTGTGGATCAGTTCGTTCGGTGACAAGAACAAGCCGATTCGATTTTGGATAAGGACCGGATACAGATCCGGCCTATCCGTGAATACAAAACGTCAACTATTCAGCCTGGCGGAGGTATGCGCTCTATCGAGTGCTGTTCCAGTTTAATTTTTATCCATCCTAATTCCTATTTCACATCATCAACTGACACAATGTAAGTAGGTAGAGCAATGCAACAATTGGAAGCAATTTGTGTTTTGTAGAGTTTCATTATATATGGTCGACATCCTTTTAGGTTCCTTTCCAATGCCCAATTGTCATAATCATATCGCATGAGAAGAAGCCCTAAGGTAAAGAAAATGCTCAACAATCATATTTAAAATGTTGGTTGAGGAATCAGTAAAAAGATGCTTTTTTCAAAAAAATATGGCAAATGCTTGTCGGAAAACTGTAAAATACACCAAATTAGAAAGAATATCCGACAGAAGTCAACGATGTGTTGATAGGACAAAGCAAGCAAAGAACAACTTGCAGTGTTCAGCAGCATTGCATAGATGGATGCTTTAGCCAAAGTTATGCACATGCAATGCGATATGCACACATGATTCAGGACAAATACATCGCTTCAAATGACATCCCCAAATGCACGAGGCCTCTCTCCATCAGACCCTTTGTAATGGTGCAGCCACGCAGGGACGTCGGACTTCCACCTGAGATTTATACATGCCTTTGAGAGGTGGGGAAGCAGGAAGCGTGTCGAGAC
The DNA here is from genome assembly GCF_056783735.1 of Eptatretus burgeri. Taxonomy (NCBI): domain Eukaryota; kingdom Metazoa; phylum Chordata; class Myxini; order Myxiniformes; family Myxinidae; genus Eptatretus; species Eptatretus burgeri. The sequence continues at coordinate 64,961,265 of NC_140965.1, forward strand.
AGAGAGAGAGAGAGAGAGAGAGAGAGAGAGAGAGAGAGAGAGAGAGAGAGAGAGAGAGAGAGAGAGAGAGAGAGAGAGAGAGAGACACAGAGAGACACAGAGAGACACAGAGAGACACAGAGAGACACAGAGAGACACAGAGAGACACAGAGAGACACAGAGACACAGCAAGAAGGTTGTTATCCTCACAGATTTCCTATAAGCTCATTTCCGTTATCACCAGGTTGCAGTTCCACAATGCTTGCACCTTCATCTTTGTATTCTCTTTTTCTGTTTTGCCTTTTTTCACTTCCTCTTCTCCCTTCGGGGTTGTTCACAGTTTGATAATTTTAAGAGAAATCTATATCAGTCCTGGTGAATTCATTGTGTTTCAGACTTTTTTTTCCCCGACTGGCTCATCTTTTTATCAATTGGTCAAATTACTTCGATGTAAATGATGGCATCACCGATGATTATTGCATTGTGCGAATGAAGCATTTTGATTCCTGGTATCCTACTGGTCATTTGATTACAAATAGTATACAAGTTGTCTTGAGCTCTACATTTTAGGCTGAGTTTGTCTTGCTGCTGATGCTTGAAGGCAGAAATAGCAAGCATAGCTTGAAGACCGTAATTTGTGGCCTTAGGGCCAAGATGCATACATTTGTTGCATGACCAGGTATTTTGGCCTCAGGGTTTTTGGCCCACACAATATATGGCACATTTGTATTGTGTGGACAAACCTTTTTTTATTTGGAGTCGAGGCTCATTGAGGAGCTAGAACCTTAACCCCACTTTAGTGTTCAGATAAAATGCATGCTTTGCAATAATGTTTTGACCCAACTTTTTTTTAATCGAATTTCTCAATAGATTATTAAAAGTAAGCTAATCCATTTTGACCCTAAAGCCAGGGTGCAGGTGTATTGCTTTGACAATTAGTTCTGCATTACAAAAACTTTAGTCTGTTCCATAGTACAATCATTGGGCTGTGCTTTGCTTTGCTGCAATTTTTCATTTCTTAAAAAAAAAAAATTGTATTTGAATAAAGCCCTTATCAACTGTTTTATTTTGTCATTTAAGTCGAGATCACCGATTGTAATTCTGACTTTCAGACTTTGGTCTTGACAAATGTTCCCACATTTGACCAAAAGCTGTTTTCTGGGACAGAGTGGAAATGACAGATGACAATGATTGACCTGGGCATGGATTGATCAAGGCGTTGGTTACATTTCCATTTCAGGATAAGGAGGACAAGGTAGTTCACAGAGAGACAAGAAAAAGAACCTATAGGTACCGATTTGAGAAAGCAAATGCACTTTGGATAGCACATCAAGATTTGCCAACCTGATTGGAAAGCAAGGAAAGATGGGAAAATATAATCAGGATGGGGTTGCCACAGAGTAATGGCCCACAGTAAAATATACAGGGGGTGAGGGGCTTCAGGGAATTTTTGTACATAAACAAGGAGCATCCCAGATGGCACAAACACTGCAAACTAAGGCTCGACCAGAATGCTGTGCTCGGTACGGCTCCAGTTGCGAACTGGCAGAGAAATGGACACTGACCCGAGATTATGTGCCAGGTGATGAGGCAGCTTCCCAGGGTACTACACCCAAGTTAGGGGCTGTAGCTTTTTTTGGTGAAAAGCCTGTGGGAACACCGAACTCCAATGGTAGCCTCTCGCAGACATTGTAGAATCAGGAACACAACTCGTAAGGCAGAAAAAACTCCCAAACACTTACAACCCTCCCCTCCCCTCCCAATCTCGCAACCTGCTTCTAGAGCTTGCAAGAGAACTAATGTCTCCTGAGGTGCAGGTGGTGGTATGGCCCCAAGCAGCAGCGCACAGCCTCCCACCTTTACGTGTTGTGCTGTGATTGTTTGTGTTTTCAGCATTAATCCTTCATTTAGTTTGTTCTGATGAATAGTGGGGCAACTTAGCTAAATATAGCATAACAATTGTGCATTTTGTGAGGAAAGCACCAAATTTGGCACACTAGTAGCCTAACATATTATGAACAGATTTGGATATTGGGCCATCTCAAATTCAGCCGCTGATAGCTGTGGCAGCCATTTTCCACTGCCATCAAAAATTTTGAGATTGCCCAATATCCAAATCTGTTCATAATATGTTAGGTTACTAGTGTGCCAAATTTGGTGCTTTCCTCACAAAATGCACAATTGTTATGCTAAGTTGCCCCACTAGAAGAGCTAATGCTCAAAAACATCAGTCACTCCTTGCTTCTCATAGTGGTCTTAATCTTTTGAATACAGCACGAGGCTGTGGGGTAGCATCATTAGCTGGAGGCACGGCTGTGCCGCTGATGCAATGCCCTCTATAAATTTGAGCAGGAGTTTGGAATTTGGTCATGGTGCCGCTGATGACTCGCCTACTCTTCGTGAAGGACACCGTGGGATATTTAACGTTCACCAACTAATGCCGGCCAACGGGACGCCAAGTTTAACATCCATCTAAGGGACGGCACACACATTGATGAATCACGCTGCCTGTGAAACAGCAGGATGACAGTTTATAGCTGGGTAGGGATTCGAACCCAGGGTAGACACCTGAGAGGTGAGTGTGCGTACCTCTACACCCTCTTTACGGCCATGAGCAGTGGTATAATGGGTCTTATCAACTTTTAGTTGATAAAATCTATAATCCATCATGGTAATCAAGGTGAGTCCATCCATCCATTGGGACCATACTCTGTGCAGAGCGTTGGTGCTGCCTAAGCGGTCTCTTTGGCTACTGGACACAATCCTGGATGGGTCGCCACTCCGACACAGGATACCAGCAAGCTGGCACTCATTTTGCCGACCTCAGAAGGATGACAAGTAATCAACCCCACCTGGTATTAATCCAAAAGCTGAGTGGGATTTGAACTCAGGATCCCAGGATCCAAAGCCCACCACCCTAACTATTAAGCCAACACCAGGCATAATCAAAGTGAGTACTGTATTATAAATTAATAGACTATGACATATATGGATTACTTGGAGTACTTATATTTTTTCTGCTTTTATATTTAAATATGTTGTAATAAATATGAACAATACACCTTACTGTATTTATTCTTTCAAGTGCGTTTTGAAATTTATACTGAACCTTGCAATTTATACTGAACCTTACTGTTTTACTAAAAAATAAAGCATAAACTAACTTCTGGAATAATACTTTAGGATGAACAAAAAAAGGGGGGCAGGAGAGAGTTAGTTGCCCCTCTTTCCCCATCAAAGCTTTAAAATATATGATAGTACTGTAGTGCCCATTGTTATACCTGAAATCAACTTTTTCATTTTAAAATCTTCTTTAATATATGTTTCTCCAAGCTTATGGTCACAGAAATGTAATTATCTCCACACATCCTTTGGTATTGATGATGTATTATTTTGACATCTCTCAGGAGATGTGGAACCAATCTCTTTCTTCACCTTAAAAAAAAACACATATGAATATAATAACTATAATTGGTTCCAAAGTAAAAATCACATGAACTCTTCGGTCTGGAGGAAGCACTGATTGATAAAGCAATTTAAAAAGCAACATAGATCAGTACTCTTTAGCTTTTACCAGGGATGGCAGGATAGTTTAGTGGAACTGTACCACACTTGCTTTTGAGCTTTATGGTCCGAAGATAAACTTTCATCCTGGTGCTTTGCAGGTAGGGCGTTGCATCATTGGGTATGGTGTCCTTCGCGGGGTCATTAAGCCGGCTATACCATCTGCTAAGTTAAACTTATGAATGTTGAAAATGCCACCGTATATTTAGATTAATGTAGGCCATTTTTTTTCCAATATGGTGGCTACATTCTCAATTAGTGCCTTCATCTACGGGGGGAAGTGCATCTTCAGCAATAGAGGTGGCTCCAGACCACGCAATGAGCAGCTAGGTACTGAATTCACATGAAGTTGGGTTGGCCTGTCGGCATTCCCACGCTGATGTTATTATTCATCATAGGAATTCAGACCCCTTGGCTCATGATACAGGGGAGCGAAGTTTAAATCCCATGTCCAATTTGTTTGTGTGTCCATTGTCTACTCATGGGTTGGCATGGTAGCTTAAATTATTGGATTCCTTCGAGTTATGCTTGCTCAACTTGGAGCTGTTTAGCTTAGGTTTGAATCTCGACACAGCTATAAACTTTCATCCTGATGTTTCGCATGTCGGGTGAGGCATCAATGTGTGCACCATCTGTCAGAGGGACATTAGGCCACAGGACCCGTCTGCCAGCATTGGTGGACATTATATATAACTCAGTGTCTTTCGCGAATTGTAGGCAAGGAAACATCTTAACCCTGGCTAAATTCTAAATGTCTGCCTTGACTTCCAAAAGTCAAGGCAGAAAGGCAATGGCAAACTGTCCAGTGTAACCTTCAACAAGAAACTGCTTTGACAGCACTGACACTCGGTGAAGAGTATGGTGCATTGACGATTTGATGATGCCTGCTAATGATCTTGCAATGCAACCAAAAAGACATCATCTGCTCAGGTCTTTGTCCTGTATGTAATTTTTGTACAAGCTGCACTATAATGCTTAGATCAATAAAAAAGAAAAATTGTTACCAAAAGAAGAAAAATATTTTCAAATTGAGTAATAACTTACTTAGTACTCAGGAAGATAGCGCTAATCAAAAGTGTGCTAAAAAAAGGTCATTATACCATTATTTATGCGGAGATGCGTTCCTACCAGCGTTATTTCTTATGCATGAGTGGTAAATGACGGCTTCATCGGGGTATCGGTAATAACACTACAAATAATACACAAGGAAAATATATTATTTTATTAATACGAAGAATATTTTTTTCTAAAAATAACATCAGTATGAACAAAAACATAAAATATGTATAAACATGAATAAAAAATAAGTTAATGAATAATTTTGTAATTGATTTAAGTAAATAATTTTTTTAAATTAATAATTTAATCATTATTATCCTCCCCCCCCCCCCCCCCCCGGAGGGAGAGAGCGGGATATTGTAATCGTCTGGTTTGTTTGTCTGTTTGTTTGTCTGTCTGTCTGTTAGCAACTTTACGGCAAAACGGATTTAGAAAACACTATCAAATTTAATCCACAGGTGGACAATGAACCGTGGACGACCCCATTAACTTTTGGGTCCAATTGGATCAAAGGTCAAGGTCACGAAAAGATCAAAATCGTTTTTCGCTCATAACTTCGTCAAAAGTGATCTGATTTACTTCAAACTAAGCTTATAGTGAACCTTATTATATTTGTCACTTATAATCCTACCCATTCCTATAGTGAGAAATGCATATTTGTGAAGATCGGTCGGGTCCGAAGTTTTGGGGGTCATGGTCATCGGTCAAAATTACAAATTTTCCATTAAAACTAAAACGTGGTTACGAAAATACAACTTTATGGGAAAACGGCTGGCTCAAACACTGTCAAATTGTATCCACAGGTGGGTAATGAACCTCGGACGACCCCATTAACTTTTGGGTCCAATTAGGCCAAAGGTCAAGGTCAGGTCACGAAAAGGTCAAAATCGTTTTCGCTCATAACTTCGTCAATAAATGGGTGGGATTTGTTGTGCCTGGCACCACTTGTTGTTATTATTATTATTATTATTATTATTATTATTATTATTATTATTATTAGCCCATCCCTCATGCAGCAGAAGATGAGGTTTTGCAGTCACGTGTGTGTGTGTGTGTGTGTGTGTGTGTGTGTGTGTGTGTGTGTGTTTGTGTTTCACTGTGTGTGTGTGTGTGTGTGTGTGTGTGTTTGTGTTTCACTGTGTGTGTGTGTGTGTGTGTGTGTGTGTGTGTGTGTGTGTGTGTGTGTGTGTACGTGCGTGCGTGCGTGCATGCGTGCTGTAACTTTTTACAATTTTAGCTTTTGTCATCAACATTTTAACAAAGCTTTATCATGAGAATATGAAGAAGACAAATTAATAATAAAAAACTTTTTTTCATTGTTATTACCTCTGCAACCGAAGGTGAAGGAGGTTATGTTTTAACCCCTTTCTGTCTGTTTGTTAATTGCTGGAATCGTTCGGATTTCGGCAATTGCGTTGGTCGGTTGTGCATGTCATTCTATGTGTCTGTCTGTCTGTTGGGTCGCCGAAATAGGTGACCCTTATTGTCAGTAATTCTGTCTGTTTGTTTGTTTGTCATCAGCATAATTGGTAGTAAATGTGGGCGGATTTTGACCAAACTCAGGTGGTAGGTACATCTTATGACATAGTGCTTTGGAAATTGTGATGGTTGCTAAGGACGTTTTGGTTTCCTAGCAACAACCGAAAAACCTTCAAAATCGGTACCGTTCACGCAAAATCAATTCCGAAAGCCATTATCCCACGTAGGGTTATGAAATTTGGCATGCATTATCTACAGGTGATGCTATACCAAATATATTCCGGTTTTTGTGGTATATGGAATAGTTTACCTGCAGCGCCCCCTACAAATGGGGTATGCCCGAAAATTGGCAAAAATCGAAGGCCCCCTAGCGACCAGGTGAGTGCATCGATCCGAATGAAACTTTGCAGGTTCATAGCACGCAATGAGTACTACAACTTTGCTTCATGACATGTTGACCGATATTGCTTAGGTCAGGGGTCAAAGGGCAAAAATCGATAATATGCGAGAGCTGGAGGTGCCTTCGCGCCAAATGCTACTCCTCCTCGGGTTATGGTCAGATGGTCATGAAAATTCACACTAATCGTCTGGAATACATTGTGCACAAACGATAGAGCCGGATTTTCGATTTATATCTTTGTTCACCCACAGCACCCCGTGGAACTTTGGGGATTTCCGATATCAAACCGCATTTTCGGTACTTTTCATTCAAATTGATAACGAGTAGTTATCAGTAGATGGAACTCGATGAGATTTGGTATGCATAATCTCAAGGTGATTCTCTATCCGCTATATGACATCCATTTTTTTCTATATCTTATAGTTTCCAAATGGTAACCCTCTCAACTTGGGTGTCTAAGGGCCGTTGAGCATTCCCGATGAAAATTCAAAGTACACTAGCTCTAAGACGGTTGAACCGAATCGAATGAATCTTACATGCGTATAGACTGTAATGAGTACAACAACTTTGCTAATTTGCATAATGACCTATCTCGAGTAGGTCAGGGGTCAAAGGTCAATAAGTGCATTTTTCGGGCGAAATTACCATTCAAGGCACCCTTGCTCCTGCACGGTTTAACCGATACAAATGAACGTTCATAGGTACAGAGTACTCAATGGGTACTACAACTTTGTTTCAGGACATATTGATCTATCTCAGCTAAGTCAGGGGTCAAAGGTCAATGAGTGCATTGTTCAGGCAAAATGACCATTCAAAGCCCCCTTGCTCATACACAGGTTAACCGATTTGATTGCAATTTCGTAAGTACTTAGTACTAGATTAACTCAGATCAGGGGTCAAAGGTCATCGGATGCTCAGCGACCCATGGCCGTCTACCGGATTGTCTGTTTGTTTGTGTGTTTGTTTACCCTGTAGCAGCCACACCATTTCAGCGATCATGACCAAACTGGGTACAGACGTCGGCCATGGTCCAACTTAGACACTTGTCGTTTTTGGTGAATCTAGGTCAAAGGTCAAAGGTCAAGGTCACCGAAAAACCGAAATTCTTATTTTCGCAATAACGTCCGCTAAAATGGTCGTATCGACTTCAAACCAAAACCAAAATGTGCATCTTCCATTTCTGCATCCAACCATATGTCTCATTGGGGTGTCACACCAACACCCTTCTTAGCGGTCGGGGGTCGAATGTCAGGGGGGTCGGGTCAAAAATTTCAAATTGCGATTCAAAACGCCATTTCAAGTCCGATTGACTTCCAAGTTATGATCATGACCAAACTAAGTGCTATAACTCATTAAACAGTAGCACTATCCACTTATAAGAACCAAATTGATCTCCAGGTTTTTGTTTTTTCAGAGATCATGGAGATATGACAAAGTTATTCCGGCAATTCCTTGCTCAATGAGCAATTTCATTTGTTTGTTTGTGTGCAGGATATCTCAAAAAGTTGTGGACGGATTCGGATGAAATTTTGTGGACAGGTTTGGTGTGTGACAAGGACGAACTGATAAGATTTTGGTGAAGATCCGGCTCCAGATCTGGCTACGAGAACTTTTTAAAGTGATTCTTCACCATTGAGAGATCGGGCTAAAAATGATGTGCAGTAGGATATTTCAAAAATGGATTAGGCCTGATATGTTCTCGTGGATCAGGCATTACGTGGTGGACGTATACACTCCACCGAGTGCCCTTTTAGTTATTACGAGATGACCGGTGAACCCGTTGGGTTGCCGTTGTGACAGCGGTTGATGAAAAAAACATCATTTCAAGAAAAAAAGAGAGAGAGAGAGAGAGATCCAGCGAACTACACTGCTGAGGTTGTTTGCATTGATCAAATTCTCCCAAAGAGTACTTGACTGAATCGGGAATTGATTTTTAGCTCGCTTGTTCGAAGAACAGAGAGCTATAGCGACACCCCCGGCGTGAGCGTGAGCGTGAAAATGTTAAAGTTTTTGGTGCAAGTTATTTTTTCCTTTCTAATGTTTTTATCTACCACACTATTTTGTAGACGCCCGATATATATCTCGGGACGTATTATGTGATACCGGTCATCCGTCCGTCCGTCTGTCCCTGTCCGCACTCTAACTCCCAAAGTTTTCAACTTTCACGTTTCATATTTGGTACATAGGTACAGACTGTGGAGACGGTGTGTCGCAACATAAGTTCGTCATCTAAAGTGGTTGCCATGGCAACCAGGATGCTGTTTTCCATCCGTTCCTGTCTGCACTCTAACTCCCAAGGTTTTCAACTTTCATGTTTCATATTTGGTACATAGGTATAGACTGTGGAGACGGTGTGTCTTGACATACGTTCGTCATCTAAAGTGGTTGCCATGGTAACCAGGATGCTGTTTTCCATCCGTTCCTGTCCGCACTCGAACTCCTAAAGTTTTCAACTTTCACGTTTCATATCTGGTACATAGGTACAGACTGTAGAGACGGTGTGTAGCGGCATACATTCGTCATCTAAAGTGGTTGCCATGGCAACCAGGATGCTGTTTTCCATGTAGTAGCACAATTCTGTATATACCTTCTTGTTCGGGCGTATATTGTGCTCACTTGCGCTCTTGTTACTGATTACAATATACAAATACATACATTGCTTTAAAATTATTTGGATCAAACTTCACTGCAATGCTTTATAAAAAATATTAATTATTAGACGAGTCTTTTAAAAACGATAAATTTATAAACAGGCGAGCATTTGGTGGCTTTGACACCAACTCTGGTTTAATAATTTTTTCGTTGCCCGATTTGAACGAAACTTTATACTGCACACCTTAAGTGAATGGTGAGTCAGGTGGCCCTAAATTTTTTGCGCGATTGTGTACCGTTTTGTCTGTATTTTGGAAACATACATACATACATACAAGATGAGAGTTTTAGTAATATACTAGTTAACTAGACGACCCGTGAACCCGTTGGGGTCCCATTGTGACAGCGGTTGATGAAAAAACTCATTTCAAGAAAAAAAAGGTAGCTCCAGCGAACTATACCGCTGAGTTTGTTTGCATTGATTAAATAATCCTGAAGAGTACTTGACTTAATCGGGAATTGATTTTTAGATCCTCGTGGAGGATCTCTAAGTGTTACTCACGTTGTGGTTCTTCATCTTCTTCTTGTGGACTTTTTATATCCTCGTGGAGGATCTCTAAGTCTTACTCATGTTGTTGTTCTTAATCTTCTTCTTGTGGACTTTTTTGTTTCACAGCCTACAGTTTTCATCAAAACTTCCTGAAACTTGGCATATATATGTAAAAATACCCTGCGCAGACAGTAACCATCTCCGATTTTGAAAATTCCTCCTAGAAAAAAAAAGTTATGACGTCAAAATATCTCCGCTAATGGAAATCGCCTAAAAAATTATCTCCGAAACTAGGCAAGCTTTTTGAATTCTGTTTTGCGGGAATCGAACAGGGCATTAGCAGAGATGACTTACCGCACATATGATACATCACTATGACTTCATATCAATTTTTATGACGTCATTCCTATTTTTTGACTTTTTTGTTTCACAACCCAGAGTTTTCATCGGATCTTCGTGAAACTTGCCATGTACATGTAGAAAGCCCATGCGCAGGCAGTAACCATCTTCGATTTTGGAAATTCTTCCGAGAAAAAAAAGTTGACGTCATAATATCGCCGCAAATGGAAATCGCCTATACCATTATCTCCGAAACTAGGCAAGCTGTTTGAATTTTGTTTGCGGAAATCAAGCCGGGCATTAGCACAGATAATTTATCACAAACCTGATACATCACAATGACGTCATATTCGTTTTTATGACGTCATTAAGAGGATGAGGATCTTAGCTCATTTGAGCTTGTTTAATATTTTTTTTTGTTGCCCGATTTGAATTAAACTTGATACTGCACACCGCAGGGGAATGTTGAGTAAGGTCGCCCTAAAATTTTTGTGCTATCGTGTTCTGTTTTGGCTGTATTTTGGGAACATACATACATACATACATACAAGATGAGAGTTTTAGTAATATACTAGACGACCCGTGAACCTATTGGGTTCCCGTTGTGACAGCGGTTGATAAAAAAAATCATTTCTAAAAAAAAAGAAAAGTTAGCTCCAGCGAACTATACCGCTGAGGTTGTTTGCATTGATTAAATAATCCCAGAATACTTGACTGAATTGGGAATTGATTTTTAATAATTTTTTTCGTTGCCCGATTTGAACGAAACTTGATATTGTGCGTCAATGTGAAGAAAACAAAACGGAGAAAAGAAAGTCAAAGAAATTATTGTGCGTAATCTTCTAAACACAATTTTATTTATTAATGAACACGGAAGTATTAGATAAAAATGACGGTTTATTTTATGCTTAAAAATAAATCGTTCTTTGTCAATACTCAATGTTTGAGATTTTAAAATAAATAATTTCAAGAAAAAAATAAAGATAGCTCCAGCAAACTACACCACTGAGGTTGTTTGCATTGATCATATTCTCCCGAAGAGTACTTGACTGAATCAGGAATTGATTTTTTTAATAATATTTTTGTTGCCCGATATGAACGAAACTTGATACTGCACACCGCAGGTGAATCGTGAGTAAGGTGGCCCTAAAATTTTTGCGCTATCGTGTTCCGTTTTGGCTGTATTTCGGGAACATACATACATACATATATTCAAGATGAGAGTTTTAGTAATATATCGAAGATAGATTGTTATTCTTCGACCCTTTTTTTTGGCCTTTTTATTAAAGGACCCTCTATTGTTTTTAAATATTTTTTTTGTTCTCAACAACCACTTGTCCGATCGATACAAAATGTTTAGGGTAGGGGCGACTCTCATGGAGAATATTTTCGTGATAATTGTGACAGAATAAGTCATGTGGTATGGCAGCCATCTTGGATTAGACACAAAAAATTAATACATTATATCTCTGAAACCAAGCCTGGTGTTGGCACAGTGGTTAGGGTAGCGGCTTGGGATCCAAAAGGTCCTGAGTTCAAGCCCCGTTGGGCCACTGATTGAAAACACCAGGGGGTTGACTCAGCCTGTCATCCTTCCGAGGTCGGCGAAATGAGTACCAGTGTACTGGTCGGTGTATACCCTGGTTAAAATAGGTGTACCATGTCCCTGTGTCGTAAGAGGCGACCAGGGTTGCGTCAGGAAGGGCATCAGGCGTCAAACATGTGCCAAATCACTATGCGGATCATATGGATGATCCGCTGTGGCGACCCCTAACGGGAGCAGCCGAAAGAAGAAGAAGAAGATCTCTGAAACCACAAATCAAAAAAAATTTGAAACTTGGCACATTCTACTCCCAATGGGGAACAAAGGATTGTAAAGATGACATCAGTGGTGAAGTGGTCGACCAGCCATTAATGTTTTAATTGAAATCCTTGTTTCCCATTGAGATTCAGTGTGTATGGCTCGGCCATACATTACATTTTTACCAATTGAGCTTTTCTCATCAAATCTTCAACAAACCTTTATTATGAGATTGTGGAGAACACATATGAATAAAATGTGTAATTTCCGTCACTTTTGTCAAGTTTACTTCGAGTACAAAGCGGATGCAGATGGGCGTTGCATTTTCAGATGCTTTCTAGTTGTAATTGTTATTCTTCGACCCTTTTTTGGACTTTTTTTTGCTTTATTATTTTTTAACACTTTTTTTTCTCTCAGCAACCACTTGTCCAATTGATAAAAAATGTTCAGGGTAGTAACGACCCACCCTCCCCCCTCCCTTTATGGAGAATCTTTTTATGATAAAATCGTTATATCATAGGTCACGTGGTATGGTAGCTCACTTGCATTAAACACAAAAATTAAAACATTATATCTCTGAAACTGCTGATCGGAAAAATTTGAAACGTGGCACATCTTATTCTACTTTCAAAATGTGGAATCTAGAATTGTAAGGATGCCGTCATCGGTGAAGTGGGCGACCAGCCATAAATGTTTTAATCAAAATCCTTGTTTACCATTGAGATTCAGTGTGTTTGTCCAAGCCATCACATTTTTTTACTAATTGAGTTTTTGTCATCAAATCTTCAACAAACCTTCATGATGAGATTATGGAGAACACAAATCAATAAAATGTGCAATTTTTTTGAAATTGGCGTGTTCATCAAGTTTAGTTTGTGTACAAAGCGGACGCCGTGGGGGCTTTGCATTTTGAGATGTTTTCAAATTCTTTTTTGTAAACGTTTTCTCCAGGACAAAGAGTTCTATATCGAATCAGCATTCGATGCGGCAGCATTAAGTGAGATATTACTGCATAGCTTTTACCACCTGAAAACTTTTCAGTGAGAAGTTTAGCAGTACCTTTTATCATTGTGATTAAAAGTAGTTTAACCATAATTTAGTTTATGTCCACATTTCAACCAATTACAGAATAAAGAACGTTTTCATATGATACAGTAAAAAATAGTACATTAAAATAGAATAATGCAAATGATTAGTACACAAATACAGACCATTACACAATTCATTTCATACATTAGCATGTGGAAGGAACCTACTAAAAAGCAAGCTTGTATAATTTAAGTCCCTGGTTCAAATCTTATAGTTCTATCATTGAAGACAGATTTAAAATTATAATGGCATTCGATAGAGCACATACCTCCACCAGGCTGAACAGTTTACCTTTTGTATCCCACTGATAGGCTGGAGATGCTAACCTGAACCAAAATGTAATCGGCTTGTTCTTGTCACCGACCCAAATCATCCACCAAGTTTTGCCATAACTTGTTTGCAAATTTTTCAAATATAATGCTACATATAGTTTTTTCCCCATCTTTCAATGGTGAATAATCACTGAAAAATTAATAAAAAGTCTCGTATCTGGATCCGGATCTTGACATTTACTAAAATCGAATCAATTCATCCTTGTCACATACCCATCCTGTCCACCAGGTTTCGTCTGAATCCATCCATAAGCTTTTGAGATATCATGTTTTATATATATATATATATATATATATATATATATATATATATATATATATATATATATATATATATATATATATATATATATATATAAAATATATATATATATATATATAATATATATATATATATATATATATATATATATATATATATATATATATATATATATATATATATATATATATATATATATACATACACACAAACACACACACACATACACGATATTTCCAAAAGGATGTGGACACCTGCTTATCCAACATCTTATTCCAAAGTCATGGGCATTAATATGGAGTTGGTCCCCACCCCCCCACCCCTCTATGCTGCTATAACAGCTTCCACTGTTCTGGGAAGGCTTTTCATTACATGTTGGAACATTGCTGTGGGGATTCGCTTTCATTCAGCCACAAGAGCATTGGTGAGGTCGGGCACTGATGTTGGGCGATTTGGTCTGGCTCACAGTTGGCGTTCCATTTCATCCCAAAGGTGTTCATTGAGGTTGAGGTCAGGGCTCTGTGCAGGCTAATCAAGTTGTTGCATACCGATCTTGACAAACATTCCTGTATGGACCTCACTTTGTGCATGGGGCCATTATCATGCTGAAACAGGAAAGAGCCTTCCCCAAACTGTTGCCACAAAGTTGGAAGCACAGAATCATCTAAAATGTTATTGTATGCTGCAGCATTAAGATTTCCTTTCACTAAAACTAAGGCGCCTAGCCCGAACCATGAAAAACAGCCCCAGACCATGATTCCTCCTCCACCAAACTTTACAGTTGGCACTATGCATTCAGGCAGGTGGTGTGCTCCTGGCATCCCCTAAACCCAGTTTCAGCCTTCGGACTGCTGGATGGTGAAGTATGATTCATCACTGCAGAGAACGCGTTTCCACTGCTCCAGAGTCCAATGGCAGTGAGCTTAACACCACTCTGGCCGACGCTTGGCATTACACATGGTGATCTTAGGTTTGTGTGTGTTTGCTCTGCTGTGGAAACCCATTTCATGAAGCTCTCGACGAACAATGTTTGTGCTGACGTTACTTCCAGAGTCAGTTTGGAACTCCATAGTGAGTGTAGCAACTGATGACAGACTATTTTCCATGCTACATGCTTCAGCACTCAGCAGACCCATTATGTTAGCTTATGTGGCCTACCACTTCGCTGATGAGGTATTGTTGCTCCGAGACGTTTCCGCTTCACAATAACAGCACTTAAATTGACCGGAGCAGCTCTAGCAGGGCTGAAATTTGACGAACTGACTTGTTGGAAAGGTGGCAACCCATGACGGTGCCATGCTGAAAGTCACTGCGCCCTTCAGTATGGCCCATTCTACTGCCAATGTTTGTTTATGTAGATTGCATGGTTGTGTGCTTGATTTTATATACCTGTCAGCAATGGGTGTGGCTGAAATAGTGAATGCACTAATTAGAAGGGGTGTCCGCATACTTTTGGCCATGTAATGCTATATATTTTGGCCATGTAATGCTTTGGCCCTATCTATCTCTCAATGGTGGAGAATTACGTAGAAACTTCTATGATCCGTATCTTTACCAAAATCTAATCAATTAGATTTGTCACATACTCAATCTGTCCACCAAATTTCTTCCTAATCCATCAATAACTTTTTTGAGATTTTGTGCTATTTATCGTTTTTGGCCATATCCCTCAATGGTGAAAAATCACTTGAAAAATTCTTGTATCCGGATCTGGATTTTCACCAAAATCTAATAAATTCATCCTTGTGACGCACCCAACCTGTCCAGTGTCCACCACATTTTGTCAGAATTTGTCCACACCTTTTTGAGATATCCTGCTCGTAGAAACCATAACCTCCTTCCACCTTTGGTGGCAGAGATAACGAGGAGAAAAAGGAGAAGGAAAATAAAAGTAGCTTTCCTAAAATGTTTTTTTTTTCTTCTGTTTCTATTTGAAGTGGATTATTTGGAGATCGTGATCTTTAGAGATTCTCTTTTAACGTATGCTTTCAGAAGCAGACACTGTAATCAAATATTCTTCCCTTTCTGTAACCTTTTTAATGAGGAGGGATTCGAATTTCAACTCCAAAATGCTGTTTTGATAAGTTTCCATTGCCATTCCAAGATTGCTTATGGCAATACAAAACATACAGGTCGTGTGCCTTCAATCAGTGTGCAAAACATGCTTGATCATTTTGCTTAAGAAATGGAATCTCGAAGAACATTTTTCATCCAAATTTTTTTTTACTGGAACCATGTTTATCGATCTTAAAATGGGTAATTGTAGGGGATTAAAGCTAATGACTCACTAATCTAATTACAATAATGCGTTATTCTGTTAAAACTGCCAGTTAACCCCAGAGATGTATTTTGCTGATGTTTCATGATTTTTTTTGATTTTTACAGCATTTTCAAATTCCACATTTAGAGTGAAGGTACATTTCAGGAAACATTGTGGAATATCCATACTGCAGAAAACACAGACATAAAACATTTAGAATGTAGCTCGTAAAACATCTTTCCACGATCAATGTACGGGAACAAATAGACAATTGTCATTGCAGAGAGTTTTGTGGATATTATACCAAAGTTAATTTCC
>NC_140965.1:64982288-64992288 GCF_056783735.1 Eptatretus burgeri
TGTTCTGTGTTCTAACTGGTTGTGGTGGTATGCACATGTGGTTGCTCCGTGTGGATGTGTGTAGGCTTCTGCTGGAAAGGACCAAAAGGACCCCGTATTGGGGTTGAAGGACCGAAATGGGATGATGCTAAGGATTTTGACTGAAGACCGAATCAGTGAGGCAGGCTTGTGGCTCAGATATTGTGTGTGTGTGTGTGTGTGTGTGTGTGTGTGTGTGTGTGTGTGTGTGTGTGTGTGTGTGTGTGTGTGTGTGTGTGTGTGTGTGTGTGTAAGACTCCTACAAATTAACCCCCATGCTCTTCCAGCCAAAGTGAGGCTGAGTCTTTCGGCATCTCACTCTCTCACTGCAGGCAGGTCGGTGGTCATTCTGTCTTCTACAGTCTCCTCTCCGGTCTCCCCCCCACCCTCCCCCTCTGCCTGCGATATGTCATATGTCCCGCCCATATTTCCACAGGGCGCTCAAGGGCTGCCAACAACCCCCTTCTGATAAAACTACCAAAATCATGAATCACTACTCATCTTCACTCTTTCATTCCTCTTTTTTCCCGCCTTTGGAATAAACTTCCTCACTGTTCAATCCCATTCTTCCCTCCAGGCCTTCAAAACATTTGTTCACCACCACCTCTTATCTTCCCCCATCCAAAACCTCGATCTTTTCTACCCCCGTTAATCCACCCCAAACCCACCTCCTTCAAATTCCCTGCTTTCTTTCCAGAAAGTCCCTGTAGTGTCCATCTTGAATACCCCGAGTTCCCTGCCCCATCCCTCTCACTTCCACATATCTCCTAATGTCTCTGTCCCCCACTGTTTTGTCCTTCCCTCTCCTGACCCTCTTGTCTCATGCCCCCCTTGCTGTGCATTGTGTGTTAGGTCTCATATGAGCCTCGACAATGTATACAAAAAAAGCTGTATAAAGCAACCAATAAAAGCTACACAAGGTAAGCTCTTTGCTCTTTCAAACCTGACCGGGTTCCTTTACAGCTGCAGACATTCACAGGTAGTACATACATGAGAAACCCAACGCTACATGCCCCCTCAGCCACCTGACCGGTTTCATCACTTGTTCGCGAATCATCAGCGACAGCACAGACATAAACGCACACCACCGAGGCTCCAAAGCATGGACCACGTGCAATGCCAATAGTTAGCTTACAAATAACAAGATCCAATGATGCCAATCACCCAATTTCAGGTGAGAGACATCATTAGAGGTAATTAATTATGTGACAGTTTATTGTTTATTCCCTCCAATTACGGGTTCTCAACATATCCACTGAACAGAGTTGGATTCCTTGAGACCTGGCAGGTCTCTGTTCCACCTCATGAAACCTACCCTCGTGTGAAGACAGCAGCCAACAAGCAAGCGGGTGGATGGAGAAGGCGAGAATTTGTGAAGAAGAAGATGGAGCAACAGGTGCACACAGAGACCGATCCATAGCCGGACAAGGAAGATGAGGATGATGATGACTTGACTCTCTGGACGGCTTCGCGATCCGTCCTTTATAGTCCCTGCGGTGAAGGGTGGGGCACCCCCCAAAGCGATGCATCATCACCCGAATCGGGCGCTCGCATTGGGCCCTGGGCACCACTCGACCTGGCCAGAAGTGGCCTTATTTTACATCCGGCAAGACATGTCCGAGCTGCGGAATCGTCTCGTTCTGAACCCCGCAATATGAATTGCCTTGCACCGAACTCCCGGGCCATGCTCCGGCGACTGGCCAAGGGCCGCGCTGGTCCTGCATGCCCACACAGGCACCCTTTGAATGCTGCGGTTGGCGCTGATCAATGTGCTTGCTTTGCGGCCCAGGCGATCCGGGCCGTACAGCATGCCTTTACTTGGTGGCAGCTGCATCGGGGTGGATGTGCGGGAGGATATCTGCCGTCCGCGGGAGACATCCGTGGTGGTGAGCGAAGACCGATGGTAAGACACCACTGTGATCCAGCGTGCAGGCATGAATGGAGATGTGTGCTATTCGTGCCCCATACTGTACGATGATAAATTATCACGGGGCTGCGCGCTGGTCCGCCATTGAGCACGCAGTTATCTATCCCCATGGCTGTCTTCATAGGCGGTGGTGTGTGTGATGCCGGCCCTGATCTGTGTCATGGATTGAAGGAAAGATTGGATACAATCAACAGATGCAGAAATGGGTTGAAAAGAATGCGCCGCGTGCATCCTGCATGGTGGGGTCGAGGTTGTTTATTGTTTGCTTTTCCACAGACGCATTCTTATAGTGTAGGGTGTGGCTGCAGTTTTTACAGGCGGCCGTCTGAGTGTTGTGCCTGCTTTGATTTATTTCAGGAATAAGAGGAAAAGAGTAGGAATGAAGTTAGACATATAATCAGACCTAACTATGACATTCACACAACGCACTTCATTCCGTTTGACCCATTAGACATGAGGGCAAGGTCTAACTGTACATATATTAATGAAATAACTGTCTGGGGACCACTGTATGATGGATGCAATTGCCTTGGAGGGTTGCGGTTTCCAGAAACTGCAGCAATATAATATATATACAATATATATATATATATATATATATATATATATATATATATATATATATATATATATATATATATATATATATATATATATATATATATATATATATATATATATATATATATATATATACATACATATGTCTACAGGGTGGCCATAAAGTCTGGAAACATAAGTGAATATACATTATAAATGGTTTATTGACATTACATTACAACACATGATACGTTCAATGACATTACATGACATGTTCAATTTGTTGTCCCTCTTGAGAAATGCACAGTTCAATGAGCTGTGCAAAATTGCAATGAACGTGGTGCATTAATGCAGCATTTCCATCAATCCCTGCACATGCATCCGTGAGGCATTGCCTCAGATGATTCGTGTCTCTGAGGTGTTGAAGTGCTCTGCTATCCATCGATATGACCAACCCTCGTGTCCACTCAGCAGTATCACCTCAACATGTCTGTCTTTCTTCAAGGACATCTTCAAACTATAATGGAATAACATAATATTATCTATGTTTGCAGACTTTATGGCCACCTTGAATATATATATATATATATATATATATATATATATATATATATATATATATATATATATATATATATATATATATATATATATATATATATATATATATACTTCTTCTTTCGGCTGCTCCCATTAGGGGTCGCCACAGCGGATCATCCGTATGATCCGCATAGTGATTTGGCACATGTTTTATGCCGGATGCCCTTCCTGACGCAACCCTGGTCGCCTCTTACGACACAGGGATATGGTACACCTATTTTTTAACCGGGGTATACACCGGCCCAGTATACTGGTACTCATTTCGCCGACCTCGGAAGGATGACAGGCTGAGTCAACCCCCTGGTGTATTAATTCAGTGGCTCAACGGGGCTTGAACTCAGGACCTTTTGGATCCCAAGCCGCTGCCCTAACCACTGCGCCAACACCAGGCTATTATATATATATATATATATATACATATATATATATATATATACATATATATATATATATATATATATATATATATATATATATATATATAGACACACACACTACATAGCCAAAAGTATGTGGACTGCTGCTCGTCCAACATCTCATTCCAAAATCATGGGCATTATTATGGAGTTGGTCCCCCCCCCCTTTGCTGCTATACAGCCTTCACTCTTCTGGAAAGCCTTTGCACGAGGTGTCGCAACATTGTTGTGAGGATTTGCTTCCATTCAGCCACATGAGCATTCGTGAGATCAGGCATTGATGTTGGGCGATAAGGTCTGGCTCGCAGTCGGCGTTCCAATTCATCCCAAAGGTGTTCGATGGGGTTGAGGTGAGGGCTCTGTGCAAGCCAGTCAAGTTGTTCCACACAGATCTTAACAAACCATTTCCGCTTGGACCTCGCTTTGTGCACGGGTGTATTGTCATGCTGAAACAGGAAAGGGCCTTCCCCAAACTGTTGCCACAAAGTTGGAAGCACATAATTATCTGTGGGATTGATTTTTCCCTTCACTGGAACTAAGGGGCCTAACCCCAACCATGAAAAACAGCCCCAAACCATTATTCCTCCTCCACCAAACTTTACAGTTGGCACTATGTATTCAGGCAGGTGGCGTTCTCCTGGCATCCACCAAACCCAGATTCGTCTGTCGGATTGCCAGACGGTGAAGCGTGATTCATCACTCCAGAGAACACGTTTCCACTGCACCAGATTACAATGGCAGTGAGCCTTACACCACTCCAGCCGACGCTTGGCATTGCGCATGGTGATCTTAGGCTTGTGTGCGGCTGCTCGGCCATGGAAACCCATTTCATGAAGCTCTCAACGAACAGAGCTTGTGTGGCCTACCACTTCACAGCTGAGCTGTTGTTGCTCCTATACATTTCCACTTCACAAAAACAGCACTTACAGTTGACCTGGGCAGCTCTAGCAGGGCAGAAATTTGACAAACTGATTTGTTGGAAAGGTGGCATCCCATGACGGTGCCATATTGAAAATCATTGAGCTTTTCAGTACGGCCCATTCTTCTGCCAATGTTTGTCTCTGGAGATTCCATGGCTGTGTGCTTGATTTTATACACCTGTCAGCAATGGGTGTGGCTGAAATATCCGAATGCACTAATTAGAAGGGGTTTCCGCATACTTTTGGCCATGTAGTGCGTACATATATATATATATATATATATATATATATATATATATATATATATATATATATATATATATCTGATATGAACATATGAACTACCATCTCAAAGAAAGTGTCATTGTCACGTGGTTTTGCTTACATCACAGCAACACTTCGTGGATGATTGGATGATTTCATATTTAATGTTGTCAACAAAAAGATGTGGTGGTGCACATGAAATATTAAACCTTTGAAGCTGACAACATTTGTGACGAAGAGAGAGAAATTTGAGAGACAGAGAGAGAGAGACAGAAACACTCCTCACAAGTGGACTATCAAAGCTCCTGGGTGTCGATTCGTCGTGCTGCAGTACCATGAGTAATTGACCTTTCTTGGTAATTTTTTTCATTTTGTGAACAGACCTTTGATGCTGTGCTGTGAACATTTCTGGAGGGAAGCCGAACATTAATTATTGATGTGTTTGTAAGCATGCATCGTGGTAGTCTCTAATTGCCGGGTAATTATATAATACTGCAGACACAGTGACAGGACTATCGATGGCGAGTGCACTTCACGACACAAAAAGCCATGTTAATTGATGGTGATTTTACAGAGGAAACTTCACTCTCTCCAATGTGGGGCAGAGGAAACTTCACTCTTCAATGTTTTAAAAGATAGTTAGGACACCCAGTCAAACATTCATGCCTGCTGGCATTTGCATAATGTCTACCTCATGCGGAGCTGATGTGTCTGGATAATCAGCTGGTAATGTAGCAGTTCCTGTATTACGATTTGTACTGTACTCTCAAATCTATGCAGCAGCCACTGATATCAGAACACAGGATGACACTTTCGCCAGCATTGCTCGATGATCGAGTGTGATTGCAAGACTGGTGTGTTGAGCATGAAATGAAGGCAGCAAGTCCAGGAAAAGGCCCAAGAGGATTAGCTGTGTAGTGAAAGGTGAGACTGTTTCAAGGGTTAGAAGACTTCCCCATGGCTATTGCAGTGATCTTGTAGTTAGGCATCCAGGCTGTTATAGCATCTGTCCCAGAGCACTGCAATTAATTGCCTGGTAATGAGAAGGTATTGCTTATCGGTGCTTGCACACTAGTATAATGGGATCCACAGTGGAGTACGGTTGACATCGGAGACCTGGAGATGAATCAAAGTAATTTTTCTCATTGCTGATAAGGCCGGGCGAAGGAAAATCGATATGGTTGGAAGGCAATGTTGAGTGTGTTTGTGAGTTTTAACCGACCACTTCCCGAGCCTTTATCAGAAAACGAATTCTGTGGGACAATTGAATTGAGTGTGAACAACACCCATAAAACTTTCCACCTTTGTAAAAGCTTACCGAAGCAGTGTTCAGGTTCTCTCATTTGGTTTCAAATCAGTTGCTAATCTCTGGTTGCCATCTCAGCAGTTTAACTAGCTGGGCTAACAGCATGAGAGTCAGGGTTGTCTGAAATATGGATACATTATTTGTATCTTCAACAGACAGTTGTAGATCCTGCACCATTTGAAATTTCAAAATAAGACTTAACGTGCTTTATGACAAAGTCTTTATGCTCATAATTAAGGTGTGTGATAATCTCAAGGTCATGTGGTCACCACACAGCCAGTAGCTAGAATAAGTCAAATGTTAACAGGCCTAAGTTTCTTGTTTAGGCTCCAAATTCTCATCGCTGTATGGATCAATCAGCCTTGGATGGGAAGCGATCGCCCAGGATTTGCTCCCAAATGGACTTTGGGTACGACGTAAGTATAAATTTGACAGCTGCTTGTAATGCAGGAGTACTATGGTCAAGTACGGAATGCATTTGCAATAATTTTGGTTCACAACTGGACCCAAGAGGGCTTAAAAAAATTAAAGTGTCTATGACGTCACAGCGACATGAAGATTCGATGGCAGAAGGGGCTCATAACTAAGGGCACATCACCATTTTAACCACATTCAGTTCTGATTTTCTGTTTTTCTCTACTGCTTCATTAAACAATATTGTGCTCATCGAATGACTTACCCCGCACAGTCTTAAGAAGGACTTGGTGTTCGTAAACTCTTCTGGTGATAAATTTGTAATTGCATCTATCTGCACTTCTGAAGTAAATGTATACAAATTATACTTTGAAAAGTCTGCTGTAGAATACATTTATAAACCTTTACAAAGTAGATTTTATTCTCATTGGAGTGTTTTCATAACTACCAAGGCTGATAAAGATGCCACGATAGATCGCTAAAGTATAAATCGGGAGATCGTTTAAAAAACCGCCAAATTGTATGTCTTCTCCTTCTTCGCTTTTCCACCAGCCGAGCGCAATAACGGCTGAAGTGTTAACAATGATTCTAATTTGTAACACGAGGAAGTGACATCGTTTCTGGCCATTCGGCTTTGCTAAATTCACCATGTAAGTTCTGAGGGGGCAGGCATCATCTGAGTAAATACGCTATATCAAATGGTCATGTAACATGTGGTAAAGTTTTGGTTTCCTCTGTTAAACGGTTTTCGATATACGCTCAAAATACACTATATCAAATGGTCATGCAACATGTGGTAAAGTTTCGGTTTCCTCTGTTGAACGGTTTTCCATGTATGCTCAATATCCACTATATGAAATGGTTGTGTAACATGCGGTAAAGTTTTGATTTCCTCTGTTGAACGGTTTTCGATGTACGCTCAATATCCACAATATGAAAATGGTTGTGTAAAATGCGGTAAAGTTTCGGTTTCCTCTGTTGAATGGTTTTCCATTCACGCTCAATTTTCACGATAACAAATGGTTGTGTAACATGCGGTAAAGTTTCGGTTTCCTCTGTTGAACGGTTTTCCATTCACGCTCAATATACACTATATCAAATGGTTGTGTAACATGCGGTAAAGTTTTGATTTCCTCGGTTGAACGGTTTTCAATGTACGCTCTTAACACTAGAACTGCCATTTTATAACTTCTGGCAGTGATGACCGGGTACCAAGATGTCCCACTTTGATGCAATCCCACTTTGATCAGATACCTGACCAATTATGTCGTCTTTATTCAATTGAATTCAGAATGGGATTAAAAACAAAGACAAATGTGTCCAAGAGCAGCATCCTAAAGGATTTGTTGGCTTAAAAAAAAAAAAAAACAACTTCCAATATTTCGTCACGTGCCTTGATTAAGCCAATAGCGAGAACCGTCATAGTGTATTTACGAAATAAATAATGTATTTACGAATTTACAATACATTAAATGGAATAATCTTTAAATGGTAACGTGAACTTTTCGAAACTTTAAAGCAAATGTCCGAATATATTTAAAAGTTCATGATAGATGCTCTCATAAGGCACCCTCAATGTGAGGATGTGTACAAGTGTTTAGTATTTAAGGAGATCCGGATGGTGTATATAAAAGAGCCGAGTCCCAATATAAAGGGTTTGTCCTAAGAAGAAGAGGAAGAAGAGGAAGAAGAAGAAGAAGAAGAAGAAGAAGAAGAAGAAGAAGAAGAACACAACAACGCTGAGCTTCGAGAGATATGAATTTCCATATGTATATATATACATATATATATATATATATATATATATATATATATCTACGAGTATATGTGTGTGTATATGTATATATATATATATATATATATATATATATATATATATATATATATATGTATATATATATATATATATATATATATATGAATATAAGAACTTAGAGCAGCGTTCGCTACGCGAGACGATGCTAAGAATAAAATTCAAATCAAATAGAAGACCAAATAAAATAGGTACTGCATTGGAGTCATCAGAAGCAACCCAAACAAGCAAAAGTCATCAGGAAGACCAAGGATTCATGTTTCAGTTGCTACTCCTCCACCCCAAAACACACCCACGTGCAGCAAAGTGAGCCTTATTCAAAAAACAAAACAAAAAAAAACATCAAAAATAACCCAGATTCAAAAAATTTAATAATTCTGGCTGCCAGACCATGCCAGAATTATGTATTTTGATAAGGTTTAAATTTAAAACATAGATTCCTCAACGCGACTAGATCATAATTTTGAAATGGCACTTCGATTGATGCAGCCGCACGAGAGAGGTAATTGAAAAAATATTTTCCTTCAATCCAATATTGCTACCAAACAACGTGACCTATCAATTATTCATTAACACCCTGATATCATCACGGCTTGGGGAACATGTGTGTTAAGTTTCCCCTCGATCTGTCCAGCCGTTCTGGAGAAGATTTTAACAGGTTTCGGGGTAAATCCAATATGGCTGCCAAACCATTTGACTTTTGACGTCATTGGTGTGGAACTTTCTATTCCTCATGAATTACTTTGCACACAGCATGCGAGGGAAGTAATGGGGCAGATTTTATTTGGTTATACCTGCAAAGTTTCTCCTCGATCCGTTCAGCTATTTCAGAGAAGATTTTTAAAAGTTGAAAAAAATATAAGTCTGGAGACGGCGATGGTTCACGAGCAATGTACACGGTTCGCCTTTTTTATTTTTTGACCTTCGAGGGGATGCCACGGGAAAACTGGCGGGAATCGGGAAAAACGTAAAGGATGAAAGTTGTAGTACTCAAAGAGCACGACTTGCATACCAACTTTCATTCGAAACAGTTGAAAACCCTCGGAGCTCGATGCCCAATTTATTGATTTTTTTTGACATTTTCTAAGTTCGTGACCTTGTGACCTTGACCTTGGGACGAAAATGAAAAATCGTGCTCCGTGGGGCTATCCAGGTGCCATTGGGCTAACCAAATACCGAAACCCCTGCCAGATTCGACAAATCCCCTTGGAGAAGATGTAACTTGAAATCGGCTACCTCCTAAAAATACGTTTTTTGGGCGTGGCTCCGCCCATAATGGGTGCACCACGCCCATTCTCAGGAAAACACAACTAGATCATGATATAAACCTCCCACCAAAATTTTATCAGGATCGGATCAAAAACCACGAAGCTATGCTCGGACAGACAGACAGACACACACGCATAACGAATATAGTGGTCACTTACTGACTCGTGAACCAATATATATATATGGCTGCCGAACTACGTGACCGATGACGTCATCATTTTTTTTTGTGGACCAACTTATCCTGAGATGACCCTAAAAATGTTTTCGTACTGATCGGATGTAGCATTCTACGTATGCAATTATGACGTCATAACGAAGGCACCTATGTACATAAAAAATTACACATTTCCCATGGGAGAGGAGCCAAGTTTCAATGTATGGTGAAAATGTTGTGTCAATCCAACAAGCGGTTGGAGAAAAAAGGGAATAACAAAATGCAGACACGTACGTATGTTCCATGTACGCGACCGATTGCTTAACCCTGCTTTTCGCTTGGCGAGCACGAGCTAATCG
>NC_140965.1:64997288-65112288 GCF_056783735.1 Eptatretus burgeri
TGTTTGTCTGTTTGTTACCTGTGAAAATCGAAGATTTTTCAAGTATATTAGTCAGTCGATTTTGTCATTGTCTGTGTTTGTTTGTCTGTCCGTCTGTCTGTCTGACTCTCTGTCTTTATCGCCTTCAGGTCACAAATTTTAACCGATCCTCATGAAACTTCACCACATGGTAGAGTTTGTCATAAGGAAGAAGCCTATTGTTTTAAGTTCAAAAGGTCCACATAAGCCAAACGTCAACAACTTTGGTGGTATTTCTAAAATCCTCAATTTTAATCTGATTGACTTGAAATTTGAAGAGGATTTATAGTTCAGCTCACTGAATTCAAGCAGCCAATTATTTTTGAGGTCAACATCGACCAAAAGGTCAACATCCATCCATTAGGACCATACTCTGTGCAGAGCGTTGGTGCCGCCGAAGCAGTCTCCTTGGCTATTGGGAACAATCCTGGACGGGTCGCCACTCCGACACAGTATACCAGCATGCTGGCACTCATTTTGCCGACCTCGGAAGGATGACAGGCAGAGTCAACCCCACCTGGTGTTAATTCAACAGCTGAGCGGGATTTGAACTCAGGACCCTGGGATCCCAAGCCCACTACCTTAACCATTAAGCCAACACCAGGCATAAAAGGTCAACAACTTAGGTGGTATTTCTAAAATCCTCAATTTTAATCTGATTGACTTGAAATTTGAAGAGGATTTATAGTTCAGGTCACTGAATTCAAGCAGCCAATTATTTTTGAGGTCAACATCGACCAAAAGGTCAACATATGCCGAATTTCTAAAATTGCCAATTTTCATCCGATTGACTTGAAATTTGAATAGGAGTTGCATATTTGGTCATTTCATTCAACCACCAATTATTTTTGAGGTCATCATAGGCCAAAAGATGAACAGGCCAAATTTCTGAAATTGTCAATTTTCATCCGATTGACTTGAAATTTGAAGAGGATTTATAGTTCAGGTCACTGAATTCAAGCAGCCAATTATTTTTGAGGTCAACATCGACCAAAAGGTCAACAACTTAGGTGGTATTTCTAAAATACTAAATTTTAATCTGATTGACTTAAAATTTGAAGAGGTTTTATATTTAAAGAAACTGAATTCAACCACCAATTATTTATGAAGTAAATATAGACCAAAAGGTCAACATATGCCGAATTTCTAAAATTGCCAATTTTCATCTGATTGACTTGAAATTTGAATAGGAGTTGCATATTTGGTCATTTCATTCAACCACCAATTATTTCTGAGGTCATCATAGGCCAAAAGATGAACAGGCCAAATTTCTGAAATTGTCAATTTTCATCTGATTGACTTGAAATTTGAAGAGGATTTGCATATTTGGTCATTTCATTCAACCACCAATTATTTTTGAGGTCAAATTTGTTTTATGGATTTTGCAAGTATCGTGCTTTGCACGACGTCTTCTTCCTGTTTGTTTGTCTGTATGTTTATCGCCTACAGATCACAATTTTAAACCGATCTTCACAAAACTTCACCACGTGGCGGAGTTCGTCAAAAGCAAGAAGCCTATTGGTTTTGAGGTAAAAAGGTCAATGGTTAATAAACTTGTCAAATTTCTAAAGTCCTCAATTTTTATCCAATTGACTAGAAATTTGAACAGGATTTTCATATCATGTCACTGAATTCGACCACCATTAATTTTTGAAGTCATCATAGGCCAAAAGATGAACAGGCCAAATTTCTGAAATTGTCAATTTTCATCCGATTCACTTGAAATTTGAAGGGTCGTTGCATATTGGTCATTGAATTCAATCACCTATTACTTTTGAGCTCAACATTGTTGACCAAAAGGTCAACAATTTAGGCGGACTTTCTAAAATCCTCAATTTTCATCCAATTAACTTGAAATTTGAACAGGATTTGCATATCATGTCACTGAATTCGACCACCAATTATTTTTGAGGTCAACAAAGGCCAAAAGGTCAACATCGGCTGAATTTCTGAAATTGGCAATTTTCATCCGATTGACTTGAAATTTGAAAAGTAGTTGCCTATTTGGTCATTGAATTCAACCACCAATTATTTTTGAGGTTAAAATAGGCCAAAAGATTAACATGGGCCAAAGGTCAAGAACTAAGGTGAGATTTCTAAAATCCTCAATTTTCATCCCATTCACTTGAAATTTGAAGGGGATTTTCATATCAGGTCACTTAATTCAATGAACAATTATCGTTGAGATCAACATCAGCCAAAAGGTCAACATCAGCCAAAAGTCAACATTCATTTCTAAATTGTCAATTTTCATCCATTTGCCTTGAAATTTGAAGAGGACTTGTGTATTCTGTCATTGAATTCAACCACCAATTATTTTTTAAGGTCAAATTTGTTTCATGGATTTCGCAAGTATCATACTATACATGATATCGTTCTTGTTACTTGCAAAATCACAGATTTTTCAAGTATATTGGTCAGTCGATTTTGTTATTCTGTCTGTCTGTGTTTGTCTTTTAGTTACCTACACGTCACAATTCTGATCCGATCATCATGAAACTTTACCAAGTTGTAGAGGTAGTTTCAACTGAGAATCCTATTGATTTTAAGGTCAAAGGTCAAAGGTCATCTTGAGGTCAAATCTCTGAAATCACCATTTTTTATCCATTGACTTGAAATTTGAACAAGATTTGCATCTTGCATCACTGAATTAGGAAACCAACTATTTTTGAGGCCAAAAGGTCAACTCAAGGTCAAACTTCTAAAATAATCCAATTTTATTTGAAAAATCGTCAATTTTCTTCTGATTGATTTGAAAAGTGAATAAGATTTGCATACTGCATCAGCGAATTGGGAAACCAACTATTTTTGAGGTCAAAAGGTCAAAGGTCAACTCAAGGTCAAACTTCCAAAATCAGCATTTTTTTATCTGAAGCATCGTCAATTTTCATCCAATTGACTTGACAATTAAACAGCAATTGTATAGTACAATAATGAATTGAGAAACCAACTATTTTTGAGGTCAAAGGTCAACTCAAAGTTAAACTTCTAAAATCATCAATTTCAATCTGAAAAATAATCAATTTTTATTTGATTGACCTGAACTTTGATTAAGATTGTGAATTTTAATCTTTTGAAATGGATAATTTCATGTATCCATGGAAACCTTTGGAGAGGGGGTGGATTTTGCAAGTATCGTGCTCTGCACGATGTCTTTTTCTTGTTTGTTTGTTCGCACAGAACATGAGTGCTCAACCACTTGTCGGATTGAAACAAAATTTTCACCATTGGAGCGACTACTCATGTAGAATGTTTTAATGATAATTACGATGTCATAGGTCACGTGGTGTGGCAGCCATGTTGGAAAAACGGAAAAACTTTGGACCTCTATCTCTGAAATCGCATCAAGGAAAAAATTGAAACTTGCCGCATGGAAAGTACTCATGGGAAATGTGTGATTTTTTTATCATGACATCATCGGTGCCTTCGTTATGATGCCATAAATGCATATGTAGAATGCTACATCTGATCAATATGAAAAATGTTGAGGGTCATCTCGGGATAAAATGATCCACAGAAAATAAGTTGACGACAACAGTGCTCACCTGGTTTGGCAGCCATCTTATTAAAAAATAAAAACCTTCAAAAATCTTCTTCTCTGAAATGGCTGACCAGATTGATGAGAAACTTTGCAGGTATGACTGCCTATATATGAGGAACAAAACGTTCACACCTATGCCATCATAGGTCACATGGTTTGGCAGCCATATTGGATTCTGGATTCTGCACAGGCGATATAAAACATCTGTGTAATACACAGACTATACCTTAGACATTTTTTTGATTTGTGTTCTTTTTGATTTTTTTTTTTGGGGGGGGGGGTAAGGCTCACTTTGCTGCGCCTGGATGGGTTTGAGGGTAGAGTAGCAGCTGAAATGCGAATCCCATCCAGGTTCCTCCTGATGACTTCATCTTTGCTTTTTTCCTGTTTGGGTTCCTTCTGATGCCTCCGATGCAGTAATGTTCCTATTTGGTCTTCCATTTGATTTTAATTGAATTTATATAAATCTCATTCTGAATTCAATTGAATAATAATAAACGTTATTGGTCAGGGTCAGGTGTCTGATCAAAGCGGGGTTGCATCAAAGTGGGACATCTTGGTACCCGGTCATCACTGCCTGCAGTTATAAAGTGGCAGTTCCAATTATGTCTCTTATTAATTTCGTAACACACCAGGACACAAACACCACACAAAACATATGACACAAAGCTACACAAACACCACACAAAACACGTCCTGGTGAGGGTCAGCAATCTCCGATTGCTCTTTTTCGTGTTTTAAGATTGTGTTCGGAAGATAATAAGGAATGATGGCTTATAGGTCAAGTGCCTTTGATGAGTCCTAGCAAGCGAAGTATGAGTTTAATTTTCTTCCTGTGGTCCTTTACACATTATTGGTGACCTTCCCCTTTGGGATGGCTGCCAAATGTGTTTGCATGACCCTCATCCATCTGCCCTGCATCGTGCTGTGCTGAGTGTCTGTCTGTGTCACTTCTTATTGCACAGCCTGTTTGTATTTATCTTGCCTGTTTGCCTGTACTTATTGCTCCATTGTCAGGGCATTGCCCTTTCACCCTCTGGTTTCTCCCTCTCCAGTGAGCATGATCAGTGTTGAATAGGTCTCAAGCAGTAGCAGGAATTTGAGTCATGACATTTCAAGTCTCCATATCCTGAGTCTGAGTCGTCGTCTAATTAATTTGGGCAGGTGTAATTGCAAAGGTGTAAGTCATTGCACATCTTTGTACGAGTGACTGTTCTGCTTGATGTAATCTGGGTTGTGTTTGAATTATGTTATTATGAGGACCCCTTGGCACAGAAGAGGCCATTTGATCCATCACACACATGCTGTATCCACATCCCAGCACTGCTGTAGACTGCACATGGTGTGAATGAAACAATTAAATCCTGATGAGGAAGTGGACCATGGTATTGGCACACAATGGCCTGCTCTTTTCGAGAATACTGTGGGAACTACAACACTTACAGTGCAGCTTTACATCTGCTCCCCATCTGAAGCCTGAAGGACAGCATAGTCTGAGGTGCAGTATCCCCTGCCTTCAATGACTCAAACAGCAGTTTGTTACAGTTCTAACACTTTCGGGGTTCAAACCAGGCTGACAAGACAACTCTATGGTGAGCACGTGGTTACTAGCTGAGCTTTTCTTCATAAAGCTGAAATTACTCATCTCGATTCACAAGATCTCAAGTCCAAGCCTTTACTTTCCAGGACTAAGTCCAAACATAGTTGTGAGCTGAATGTGATTTCAAATTTTTGGTTGTGGACAAAAAAGTTTGGGAGCCGATGCGAAATAGAACTTTAGACCTCTTAGACCTTTTCGAGTCCTTCAGACAATATTAGACAATTTTAGACTTTTTAAACCATTTTAGACCCGTTGGATCTGTTAAGACCCTTTAAGCCCCTTAAACCCTCGAGATGGCTGAGACCCCTTGAGCCTTGAGACCTTTTAGACCCTTTAGATGTTTCTGACCCCTTAATACACCTTTAGACGTTTTAAGACCCTCCCCTTAGACTCCTGAATACTTTTACATTCTTTACACCACTTGGACCCCTTTACCCTTAGAAATTTTAGACCTTTGGACCCATGAGACTCCTTAGACCCTTTAAACCTCTTCGACCCTAACTACTATTGGAAAATACCCTTTAGATCTGATCTTTAGACCCCTTTATACCTCTTAGACATTTAGACCCCTTAAGACCCTTATAGAGCCACTTTGGACCACTAAGACCCTTTAGACCCATTAGACCCCTTAAGACGCACACCACACAAACATCTAGTCTTCTTGCAATACACAGACTATACCTTTTTCAGCAAGTAATGTGCAATCTCCACCCACCCAGAGGCTGGGTACTCTGCTAGTTAGTTTGAACATAATTTGCATATTTGGTCACTGAAATGGTTCACCAATCAAAACCTGGAAGTATATTTACCTGCACCACTTGAATTTTAAAGTGATTCTTCACCCTTGAGAGATAGAGCGAAAACACGAAATATCGCACAATATCTCAAGATGTGGTTGATGGATTCATCCAAAACTTGGTGGGCAGGTTGGGTGTGTGATAAGGAATAGTTGATTCGATTTTGGTGAAGATCCAAATCCGGATCCCAGAATTTTTTTTAATGATTCTTTTCCATTGAGTGATCGGGCTAAATACAATATCTTGTTACGAATTTGGAAGCTTTTTGCACACAGACAGTCAGCAGTCCCGTAGTTCAGTTATCTCTTTAAGTACATGTGGATAGTTAGAATCCCTCCCTTATGTCTAATAGGAATTTCATGTGTGTGCTGTGACTTTCTTTCTAGTTAGTTTTCTACATCAATCCCCTCCACTCCTTCAGCTCCATTACGCATGTGTTCGAGGTCACGAACGTAGACGGAGTTTCCATCGCTTCAGCTCCAACTCCGTCCCATCAAGGAAGAATGTCTCCCCTGTCGACACTGGGGAAGGCAAAAGAGCCTCTCTCGGGGGAGGAGCACCAAGACGCCGACACGCCCTTCCTCCAATTACGGCTGGCCACCACGACACCCAAAAACGCCCCGTCCAATCCGGAGGCGAGTTACCCGAGAGCGGATCCCTCCACCCCGCACGGGGGAGGGATAAGAAGGATCGTGAGCTGTATCGGGGGGTTCCTTGGTTCCTTGGAGGTCGTTCCTTGCTTCTGGTCTGCTGGGCTCTCCTGGTCGTCGGTCCTCGTTCGTGGCTGGCCGGGTCATTCGTAGGATCCTGGCTGCGCTCGTTGGATTCTGGTTCGTGGGTTCGAGTCCCACCGTGGTGGGTTGTGTTGGAGCGCTCGAGCTGGGGATCCCCGTTCCCTTCCATGGACTCCGAGCTCCACAAGTGCGAGTCGGTAAAACCACACGAGGTGGCCAGGCACCCAACCAAACTCTAACCCCCAGTTTGCCTATCCTCCATGGCTGGAGGGTCAGAATAAAGGCTAGTTGGCACCATTTCTTTTTGGGTGTGTGTGTGTCCGTCTGTGGCCGGTCTTATAAGTAAAAATGTTAAGTGATTGCCATTGTACATTTGCCTGCATTTATATTCATGATTAAGTCTGCTCTGTGTTTCCCTCCCTATTGCCTATTGTAAATAAATCACTGTTAAATGTTCCAGTTCGTTGTCTGTGCTTTCTTTCATTGACCCAGTATGGTTCGGGTTTCAGAATTAGGGAGGCCGATTGTTGTTATTTGGACCGGCGCGGCTTTGGTAATTCCCGCTCGGTTACGCCGGATCCGAGTCGGTAACAGCGACTCGGTTCGGACAAAGCCGGCCGAGGTTGTTGCTTCTCCGGTAGCTAGACCACGCGGCTAATTAGGTAAATTGGAATCAGACAAAAAGACCCTAACCGTGCGGTCGAAATGTTGGCGTCCACGGTCCATTAAGCGACCCGTCGACTTCGGAGTTATCCGGAGTGACGACCTTCAATTCCGGGTGTTCGGTGGGAGACGGCCCAACTACTCCATCTAGCGGTCGTCCTCACCACCGAACCCGGCACCACAACAATATAACGTGATATTTCAAATAAGTTATAGACGAGACAGATTCGGACAAAACTTGGTGGACTGGTTGGGTGTTTGACGAGGACGAATTGTTTAGATTTTGGTGAAAGTCTGGATCCGGATACGAGGTTTTTAAATTGTAAAATGATTCTCTACCATTGAGAGATGGGGCCAAAAACAATATATAGCACGATATTTCAAAAAATTGTGGACGAGTTATGACAAAACTAGATGGATGAGTTGGTTAAGTGACAAGAACAAGCCAATTATATTTTGGTTCAGGTCCGGATTGAGATCCAGCCTCCCAGTTGGATAGTATCTGTAAACTGTTCAGGTTTGGTGGAGGTATGCGTCTTACCGAGTGCAGTTCTAGTTTATGCTGTGTGTTATGCCAGGGCATCCTAACCATTTTTCTCGTGTTATATTTAACTGCTGAAAGTGCAAGAACTTTTGTTGTACTTGGCTTATTTTTGAAAATAAATCATTATTCATGTTTAATTCGGGGTTGGCCAACAATTCCCATCTCAAGTAATTGCCTCGTCGTGCAGCCGGAGAAATGTGCTAGTTTTTTTTGTTATTACATTTTCACTAATT
The DNA here is from genome assembly GCF_056783735.1 of Eptatretus burgeri. NCBI lineage: Eukaryota > Metazoa > Chordata > Myxini > Myxiniformes > Myxinidae > Eptatretus > Eptatretus burgeri. Next base: position 65,005,419 of record NC_140965.1, read on the forward strand.
GCAGAAGCAATCGTGGGAACCTCGATATATAATGTGGTAAACATGCAGAACATTTGGAGATTTAAAAAAAGGAAAATGTACTCAAGTACCATAAAGGGCCATTTATTTTTACCTATGCTAATATGGCATAACTTTTGACCTCTTCTCTCTCCACCCCTTCACCAAACTCTGTATATACCATATACACTTGTTAGAGACTCCCCACCCCCACCCCCTTTATTCCCTCCAGAAAAAGGAATCAGGGATAACCTAAGCAAAATATTAATCATATTGTTGATCTACTGAACAAATTTACACTATTGAAAACAACACAATTCTTTGTTCATATGCAGCACAATTAGCAGAGGGGCAGCATCAGAATTGGCTGAGGGCACGGCTGTGCTGCTGATACAGTGCCTTCTGCTGGTTAGGGCAGGAATTTGGCCATGGTGCCAGTGAGAGCTCACCTACTCTTCACGAAGGACACCATGGGATCTTTAACGTCCACCAACAAAGGGTTGGCAGATGGGGGCATTGGATGGCACCCATGTAACGTCTATCTGAAGGATGGCACCCACAGTCATGAATCACCCTGCCTGTGGAACACCAGGATGATAGTTCATAGATATTTGAACCCAGGTTCGACAGCTTAGAGGCAAGTGTGCATACCTTAAGGCCATCCTGTCAACCCAAAACAACACAATATCAGCTGACCATTGACCTCAATACATTCTGATGTTAAGTTGCTTATTATTTCTTATGTTCTAAATCTACAGCCTGGCTGACAACCGTTCTTGAATGTTTATGACGTCATAATGTGCAAGTAAGAAACCTCTGGACAGTATTGCTCACCGGGAATTCTATTTCACTCACATAGTCGGAAGTGCCCTTTTATTTTGAAATAGTTTTGAAAACGAGCAAATTTGCAGTTTGATAACCTTACCTTTTGTCATTTGCACCAATTTCCCATGCATTATAAATAAGGAATTTATTTTAACAACATGTAATTTACCGGAAACCAAACGCCCTTTGTCGTACCCTTGGAGTGAAGGTGAACATTGAGATCTCAGATGAAAAAAAGTTTTGTAACAGCTTGAAAGGAGCAAACAAAAAACATTTCTTTCTCATGTCATTACGGGCCAGTGGAAACTGCATTGAAGTTGAATGATGATTGTGCGGTTGGAAACATTTGGCCACACACCTCCTACCATTTTGCTGGATCCCACTGGACCATTTACATGCACAATCAACTGAATACAAGTGAGACAGTGAGCTCAATGACGGTTTGTAAACACGGCATGATTTGTAATGTGGTTTGTCTGCACGACACCAGAGGGATTATTTTATTTCTACTTGATTCTAATTTGATGGAGCTAAGAGTCCAAGAACTGACTGCTCAGTGGCAAGCATGCAACCAGCTCGACCACGATGCTTTCCCATAAGTCCTGATAATCTACCGACGTTCAGTCGGCAAAGGCTCGTTGACATGCATTACACACTACAACACAATATCAATATTTTTCGTATCCATCACTTCTATGCTTTATGTCCTTTACAAAGGACCCATCGCTTCAATGCAGCTGCTGCATCCCATGGAAATGGCTTCCTTCAAATAAGTTATCATATGTGGGTCGCATTTAAATACCTCTTAGTTTCTGGAACACTTTCCACATCAGGCTTAAACAGGCATCATGTGGTTTGAAAATTATCTTACAAACCGGCAAACCATTACAATTGATGCTTAGGGTATTTAAAAGACGATATGCTTGATCATTACCTAATTTCTCATGTTTTCTTTAGAAATGTTGCTCATCAAGTTGAAAATTGCATTTTGGTTTGAAAACCAAATTAAAATTGAATGAGAATGTGCTATAGACCAGACCGGTCGTAACATTTCAGTTTGTTGTTAAATGGAAACGAGGAACGAAATAATACAACTACTTTCACCGTCTGAGACTCAACGGGTGAGCGAGCAATACATTGCGCGTTCCAAATATTCTCAGAACGAGACACTCAAATTAGTGCAAGAAATGCCAAGGCTTTTGTTATTTTTCTAGATTAGTAAGAAAAAATGTTGTCGATGCAGTTAGTAAGAAAAGTATTTTCTTACTAATCATAGATACTAGTCCGGGACTTAAGAGACCACAGCAACCGGGCAATGTCACCTCGAGTACGGAGCGGTCGATTCAATAAAGTGCACACGCAGTCACATGGCTTCCGAGTTCGCATGCAAACCAATGGTTTTCTACACTTAACTGCCTTTCCCGCCAAGACGACAGAGTAAGAAGGCAGATTCACAAACTGCCCAATAATTTATTAACATAGATTTTAATGACAATGATAACGACATAGCGACAACTTACCTTTGTCCCACGATCCAATGATGGCCATATTTTTTTTTCGGACCAACATGTGACCTTGACCTCCAACATTTAGGCTTAGAGTGTGTAAATAAGGAAAATGTGTCCCCATCTACAGTACAATCTATTCATAAAACTCAGCATCATGAAAATCGGAGGAAAAAGTTTCAAGTTATGATCAAAGAGGTGTTTTTTGTTAATTAGGTCACAATCCCCCAAAAAAGTAGGTCAAGGACACCCATCAAATATCAGGAGCACAACTTCAACGCAAAGGTCCGCTATGATGGTGCAAGAATGTGCAGAGAGGAGTGAGATAAAATTTTTTTTTACTCTGCCTGCCTGTAGTGAAATAAAATTTTAAATCATTCCAAACAGGAAACTTACTGCTTTTAAGGAGGACGTCATAAAGGACACAAATAGCAGGCACAAATAACCAATATACAAGGTGTTAGATAGGGTGATGTAATAGACACTGAAATAACCCAATAAGTCTCGAGATCAAACTTCGGAGTGCACCTGCATGATCCAGTTTTCACACATTTCACACTTATGTTGTTGTTTCCTGTATTTGCCATCCTCAAAATGTTTGGTTCACAGTCGCAGTATATTCAATCAACAAAACCAAAAACGTTGTTTCAAAGAGAAGTGCTTTGAATTTGTTGTAGAAATAATTTTTTTTTAAATTCCCATAAAAATCTTTTTTCCAAGCAACATTGGAATGTAGTGGGGCAACTTAGCATAACAATTGTGCATTTTGTGAGGAAAGCACCAAATTTGGCACACTAGTAGCCTAACATATTATGAACAGATTTGGATGTTGGGCCATCTCAAAATTTTTGATGGCAGTGGAAAATGGCTGCCACAGCCATCAGCGGCTGAATTTGAGATGGCCCAATATCCAAATCTGTTCATAATATGTTAGGCTACTAGTGTGCCAAATTTGGTGCTTTCCTCACAAAATTCACAATTGTTATGTTATATTTAGCTAAGTTTCCCCACTAATGAGCAGTTGAGTGTACATGGAGTCAAGCCAGCTCTCCAGCCAACGGGTTCGAGGTTTCATACACACGCAGCCTCATTGTGTTTTTAATAAACAACATATACACATACATACATGAAAAGGGCATCATAAATGTTAGAATAAGACATCCCTTAAATATCCCAATTAGTGTTTCCAGGATCGATTATGCATAAAGACCCTGGTCTTCCCACCAGCCTTTTTGTCGTTTTTCCCTGCCATACATGTGCTTCTTATTCTTCTTCTCCAGGAATCTTTATTTAATTTATCACCTCATGTTTGGAGGCAGTGACATCCGAAAAGGTCAGTTAAGTGTCGGAGTCTGAGAGCTGGGCAGAATGAAAGGGAGCAAGAGCTGTGGTTCGAGCGGCGTGATCGCGCCGTACGAGCTTGCCTGGGACTGACTCGCCCCGAGCCATGCATTTTCAGGTGACCCCATAAAGGGAAGGACTCCTTCGGGCATTCTTATCCTTTTCTTTCTCACTCTCCCTGTTTTGTCTTGTGTCCCTCGTCCAATCCTGGTGTGGTTACGCGTTCGCTTCAACGTAGGTGTGAGCTGTCTGTGTCTAGATTGAGTGGTGCGTCGGCTCCTACATTGACTTATTGATTATGTTGTGCCACCCTCCCCTGTTGCAATTAAATTCCTTGTATTTTTACCCATGTCGCTGCGTTTTTGGGGGATTGGATAATTGCACTTCCAGCGTCACTAAATTATCAATTAGAGATATAAGCATGGCAATATATTGACAGGCAAACTAAATTAAATGAATCTTAATTGGAGACGCAGATAGTGAGAGGGCTGGTAGGGTTCTCCTAAGAGAGAGTGAGAGGAATGAGACTATCAGGAGGCAGACAGAAGTAAGGGATGTTGGTGAAGCGACACGTGAGGCACGTTTGTTGAGGAATGTGCTAAAGAGGGAGGAGGGGAATGTGGTCTGGTAGGTCTTTGATGTGGATGCAGTTTACAGGAGGAGAAAAGGTAGATCAACACTGAGGTTGAAGGAAGTGGTGGAGAGGGATATGAGAAAAGTTGGGGGTGCAGAGAGGAGATGCTCGGGATAGAGGGGTGTGGCGAGGAAAAACTTGTGCGGCCGATCCCATAGGAAGTGGTCGGATTAATTGGTGCCATGAAAGTAACAGTTATTAGATATAGTGAAGAATTAAAATTTGGGTTGGAGTTGTTTGGACTATTTCAATGAGAGAACTTTTTGAACACTCCTCATATTTCTGATAATGGAGCAGAATCTAATGGAGTCAGCCAATAGGGGAGATTTAAGGAATCATTATGATATTTATACACGACAGACTAAAATGCATGTAAATGCAACAAAAATATTAATTTTAAAATTGTAGACTACCCAGGGTCCGATATCAACATACTTTGCTCGATGCTCAGACCACTTAGCCCGCATGTTCACCACCAGCAGCTACGCTCCTATTTTAATAATTACACCGTGTGCCTGGATCCACATCTTTTGTATTCTGCATTCGCACCACCAGCCAGATTTATTTGTGAACGCTGGTTCTGGTTTTTACTGCTCTTGCAAACTTAAAATTCTCATTTATATACATTCGAAGACATTATTCTGTCTCACGTAATGTTTGCAATCGTTGCATAATCTCACCTTTTATGTCATATTTCAAAAGTTTAATTTCGAATGAAAATTTTATTTACTTTTGGGATGATGTTCAAAAGCAGTCTTATTAATTCCATCACTCAATGCAAATTGTTCATTTGCACATGGAGATGCCCCTCTATGTATATTGGTAAGGACAACTGTTAAGTATTTTCAAAATTTATGATAAAATGACAACCTGTAAAGTCGCCCAAGCATGAAGAACTAACGTGATGCGTTAAATAGGGTGATGTATTAGCCACTGGGTAAAATGGAGGTAAAATCCGGAATTGATTAATTAATTTATACACCTTTAAACCTCTTGAAACCTGTATTTTTATTGAATTGTAGCATGGAACACGAGAACACAAATCGCCTTCATCATACTTCCAAGAGTTTTCCAAGAATATGAACTCTCAAGTTAAGTGATTCAAACATGGCTGTAACACCAACGTATGCCCAACTGCAATGCACTCGGTAGAGCGCGTACCACCACCAGGCTGAACAGTTTATGTTTTGTTTCTCATTGATAGAATAGATCCAGATTCAGTCCTTATCACACAACCAATCTGCCCACAAAGTTTCGGCCGAATCCCTCCTTAAGTTTTTGAGATATCCTGCTTACAGACAGTCAAACAGGAGTGAAAACGCAACCTCAGTCCACCTTCGGTGGTGGAGGTAACGATGTATAAACTGTCCATGTAAAATGCATAAAACAATCCTTGTAGAAATCACCATAAAAATTCTTCCCGATAGTTACCTGTGAGCAACACCCAAGAAAAGATGACTTGCTTACAAATTAATGTCACAGCAGAATCACTCTGCACTGAATCTGGTCACGATACCCATCCAAACATGGGCGCATAAGCTGGCCACCAGAGCAAGGGCCAAGGAGCTTTGGAAAACCCAACATGAGTCAAAGAGAACTGCACCACCAAGCCCCACGAGCCACGACTCATTATCGCAGAAAGTACAAGTGTAGCGCCAGAAGATTGGTTCTCCAGCAATTCTATTTCAATTCACGGAATGTCCCAAATTGAACATAAATCTTCACTCTTTCATCATCCCTCGGTTACAGTCATAAAATGCTCTTCAAGCCTCACCACGGGCAAACCACCATTGTAAACATTGCAGTGGTTCACACAGAAGAACCACCCATCGCCCTTCCAGGTGAACTTGAGTGAACATTAAATTTATGACCAGAAAGCATCAAGATCTGAAATACAAGGTGTAGTTGTTGTTCTTTGCTTTAGTTGTTTGTTGTTGTTTTTTTGTTGTTTTTTTTTGGTGATTAGCTTCAGGAATTAATTTAATTGGTGAATGAAACCTCAATCTTTTTTTCATTCTGCTTTCCCTCATGTTAACAACATTACATTTAATTGATGTTAAATATGTTAAATGAGGAAATGTACTTTACATGGATGCAGGTGGGGATATTTAGGAGTGACGAAGCGAGGGTGTTGGACGATATCAAGAATCACTGGACGGAATGCGTCATTGGCTAGGGGGGGGGGGGGCACAGCGGTGCCACTGATGCAATGCCCCCTGCTGGTTAAGGCAGGAATTTGGAATTTGTTCAGGGTGCTGGCGATAGCTCACCTACTCTTCGCGAAGGGCACAATGGGATCTTTAACGTCCACCAACAAATGCCGGCAGATGGGACACCTGCATAACGTCCATATGAGGGACAGAACACAACCTGTAAAGTCGCTCAAGCATGAAGTGAAGATGAATCACCTTGCCTGTGAAACAGTCGGATGGGTTTATAGCTGGGTCGGGATTCAAACCCAGGCTAGACAGCTTGGAGGCGAGTGTGTGTACTTCTCGGCTATCCCACCAACCCATAGATATACTTATCAAACGCACTATAGTGGACTACATCTCCATGGTCACTACTTATTTTCTTTAGCGGCCACAATTATCCCCACCTTCTTATGGGTTTTTAGCCCAACTTTTTCATGAACTGGTTAGCCTGAGCTGACGTTTGACTGAGTAGGTGAGAGCAGGAATTCAGAATTCATCCAGCAATAGCTCGCCAACTCTTCATGAAGGGCACTGTGGGATCTTTAACGTCCACCAACTTATGCTGGCCGACAGGGCGCCCAGTTTAACATCCATCCGGAGGGTGGCACACACATTGCTGGATCACCTTGCAGCTGAACCGAAATTCCACCCCAGCCTAGATGATCAGAGCTGAGTGTGCATGCATCTAGGCCATCCTATCAGCCTAAACAGGGAATCTCTACGTATTGCATTAAACCTAAAACAAAAAATCCCAACAAATCACTCTTCTTATTGTTTTAACGGCCACATTTATTCCCACATGGGTGGCCTGGGGAAGCTTGGTCTAAGTGTTTCACGAACTGAATGACTCGGCTTGACGTTCGACTTAGGCTCGGGCAGGAATTTGGAATTTGGCCATCCAACACCCGGCCACCCGGTGATGGCTCGCCTCCGTTTCGCGAAGGAAAATCCCAACAAATCACTAAAATAGCATTTCAAACAAATTTTCAACAATACTCATCCGAAGTAAAAAGCCTCGATTGCGAAAACGTTTTTTTTTTTTGATCAAGTGAAATTCACATTTAAACAAAAAGGTACCAACTTTCTCAGTCTGTTCAATCTCATTCTTTCCTCCAGGGCTTCAAGTGAGCTGTTCACTTCATCCTCAAATCATACTGCATCCATATGCATGACCTCATGAACCACTTCCAGCCCCCCACCCCAAGCACATCCCTTCCTTTCCCTATTATTGTGTTTTCTCCCTTCTCCCTCCTTTTCCCTTTCATTTATTTGTTCCATTGGTCTTTAATCCCTTGTTTTCACATCCTATTCCATGAGCCTGTCACTTGTGCTTGAGCTTGTAGCCAGCATTCTTCCGATCACCCATTCTTTCTCCAAGCGTCACAGTGTTGCGCCCCAGCCTCCACCATGTTGTTTGTGTGTTGTGCCACTTTCCACTGTGTTTTACCTGTTCTATTCTGTTATTTGTTCTATTTCTTGCATGAAGTTCGAGTTTGCATTAAAAAGAAGTAAATAAAGATTTGTAAAAGCAGTTGGGAATAACTTTTTTTTTTTAATCTTTTTACAAAAACTAGTTTTCAAAGCCTTTCACCGGGTTCCAAACTGCTGGGGGTCTTTACAAAACCGTTTACCTGCTCACATTGTTGCAGACTTGTTGTAGTGACAGAGCATGCCATTTGTTATTCGGATAACATAAGGAAATGATAACTAGGTTTGTGTTTATACATTATATATCAAAGCAATTGTATGCTCTTTGAATGGTGAACTGTTGCCAGCTTTCAGGCAGCTTTGTTTGCATGCTCACTGGGAAAGAAGATGTTTTTACAAGCAGTAGAATTGCGAATTATGGAATGACATCGACCAATGGAATTACATGTTGTCTTTTCCAATTTCCTATTTTCTTTTGTGTTGTCATTGCTTTGAATTGCTTTGACATGTAACAATTGCTTCAAAGTGTTGCTTCAAAATTCTCTTGCCCTTCCCACACGAAAAAAAAATTCCTATGATTTGATTATATTCATGGGATCAGATGAGATGCACATGGAATCATCAATTTGTTTACCTGGTCAATTTATTTGATCAGTAGTGCAAAAGCTACTGTGCAGACAGCAACCACACACTCAGATATCAAGTGTTGTAACTTGGGGTTAAGGATCCTCCGAGAAAGCCAGAACACTTGCTCCCTGCAGTCGAGGCAGGATTTTGGAATTTCACGTAACTCACCTGGTCTTCGTGAAAGATGTCGTGGGATCATTAACATGTCCAATCTACCGACTAATGCTGACAGACAGGACGCCCGGCTTTAACGGCCATCGAGGGATGGTGGACACGTTGAGGAATTGCTCTGCTTGTGAAACATCAGAATGACAGTTTATAGCTGGATCGAGATTCAAACCCAGGTTAGATAGCTCGGAGTTGTGTGCGCATTCCCCTGCGCTGTTCTGGTAGTCCTTAAGAGTCTTTTATGAAAGAAGAAGAACAACAAAAAGGAACTTGCGGATTGCTTGCACGATTGAAGTGCAGGAGATTGAATAATATATGGTCATTTCCATTTCAGACACCAAAGGACACTATTAGTTGGTATCAATCCTGGCTACTACAACTACCCATGGTGCCTTTACTGTGGTGTTTGTGCAATGTGTGCGGCTTTGTATTCCGATCCATTTTTCATTCCCACGGGGTTTCTTCAAGAGCTATCCATGCATTTTGTTTTAATTGGCATTGCTAAGACCTCTGTGAACAAGTCATGGGAAATTTGTACAATTCCTTGGTCTATCCTGCTACAAAGACAATAAGACTGTGACAATGTATTTATTAAAGCCAGTGTGCAGGTCGATAAGGAATTTGGCTGCAGAGTGCTTAGTACAGCCGAGTGGTCAATCTTGGACATTTTGTTGAATGCCATAACTCAATGAATAGCTTCCTTTATGTCTCACCTCCCTACTTCTCATACCATCGCCCACTATTAAGTTGCAGCATTTGGCGACACATAGAGCATCAACACTTCGCCAGAGTCTTTCATGAACCAGCTGTCAAGGCAGGGACGTTCGACTGAAGCTTTCAGCAGGAATTTGTAATTTGTTCAGGATGCCAGTCATAACTTGCCAAATGTTTATTGAAAGACACCATGGGATCTCCAATGTTCACCACCTCAAGTGAGCAGACAGGATATCCGACTTAATGTACCATCCGAGGAAAGGCGCATTTAATAGTGCAATATAAATTTGACAGTTTATCGTTGGGTTGGGAATTGAACCCACGCAAGATATCTCAAGGGAAACTGTGCTACCTCTACACCATCCTGTCATGTTATCTCTATGTTCATTTATTAGATGCAAACTTTGCAGTAGTTGGAAATGAGAAAAAAAAATGGAAGAGCATCTATATTAATAAATGTCAGTGTGTGTCTGTCCATCAGTCAATGTGTCTCCTCCATAAGTCCAAAACCACAAAACATAGCGGTGCTAACTTTTGCATCACATGCATGCTAAGGGAACTCCAAGGTAGGGCATGAATGAAAATTGGGTGTTTGGGTTAATTTAAACACCCCTTTTGGAGATAATTAACGGCCTTATTTAATTTTCCTTTTATCAAGACGTCATCATTGGTCAGTCCCTGAGTCAGCCCTCTGTGAGCTTGATGTCTTAATTCACCATTTTGTTAGGCCTGCTGAACAATGCCTTTAACTTGGAACAGGCCACAATGGTTTCTTAATGATAAAACACTCATGATTTTTTTTTCACTTCCCTCACTCATATCATCAAATGCCTGATCATCATACCTACAAATCGCTGGATACACCATATTGCTTATAAACACCCGGAGACGCCAGCAACATGGCCTTATTTCATTTCCGCACATGCCATAACCTTGAGAATCTCTTAAACTGAGCCGAATTTCAAAATTTGAACTGCGGAATTGACCTTAACAGCAGTTCCAATTGCTCAAGTAAAAGTGTTCCTTTGTCCAATTCGGACATTATTTGACATTCCAGGCATCTCTGGGTGACGCTTGCTAAAACCGATTGCTAATCACTTACTAAACCATATTAAACACCATCCAGAGAGTCAAACTATGTGCGAATTGGACAAATTCACACATTGCGGTTATCTCCGGGCAGTGGTTGTCGTATGACCGGTACAAAATATATGAGGACGAGTGGAAAAGTATCCGCAATTATTTATTCAAAACTGTGTTGTGTTGACGACATTGCTGATTGTACTTGCAGGTACAAGCATGAACTGTCTGCGTCATTGTGAAGCAGTTTAAACTTGAGGAGTCAGTAGTTGTGTTGTTGTAAGGGAGTTAACATGACCACTCCACAGTCTCTTTGCACCAAAGAGGAGCAGCGTGCAGTGATGCGATTTTGTGGGCTGAAGGTGACCTGAGGGAGAAAATCCATTGCAGACTTTCAGCACAATATGGGAACAGTGTTTTACCACAGCAGAGTGTGTATGATTGGATTAAAATGTTCAAAAACGGTCATACAAGTGGCACTGATGGTGAATGATCTGAATACCCATCCACATCCACCACAAAAGAAAACATTGAACGTGTGTGCCATGATTCTAGATAACTGACGGTCGACTATTGACAAAGCGGCACAACATCTGAACATCACTCATGGTTCTGCACATGAAATCATCAACGACCGACTTGGCTTTCATAAACTTTCTGCAACATTGGTTCCAAAACAACTTGCAGAAGAGCACAAGTGCAAATGTATGAAAATCTGCTCAAGCCTTTTGTACGGTTTTTGTCATGAAGGGAATCCTTTTTTGATACGCATTGCCACTGAAGACGAGATGTGGATCCAGCATTACGAGGCAGAGAGCAAACGCCAGAGTATGGAGTGGAAACATCCGACATCACCAGTTAAAAAGAAGTTCAAAAGTCAACCATCGACTGGAAAAATGATGTTCACACTTTTCTGGGACTCACAAGGTCCAATTTTGGAACACTATCAAGAGGAGGGCACAACAATAAACTGTCCATTATTGTGAAATGCTCTGGGACCAGGTGAAACCAGGTATCGGATGTAAATGCCGAGGGCTTCTGTCAAAAGATGTTGCATTGTTACGTGACAATGCCCATCCACACACTGCCACCCATACTGTGGAAACCCTCCAATACATTCCTCTGTACATTCCTGACCTGGCCCCCTCGGACTTTCACCTGTTTGGTCCACTCAAAGACGCTTTAAGAGACCGCCACTTTGCTAGTGTGCTCCACGACACGTCTGCCTTCTCTTCCCCTCACCTCACACTTACATCCTCCCAAACTCCCATCCCTCCTCCCAAAATTAAAACTCTCTGGATGTTTATAAGCATTTCAGCTGAAATGTGATAATCTCTAGAATCCCTAAACCTGAACCAAATTTCAAAACTTAAACTGCTGAATTTAACTTAACAGCAGTTTTGACTGCTACAAAAGTGTTCATTTGTCCAATTCGCACGTTGTTCGATACTCCGGTCGTCTCTGGTTTCGTATGACCCAGCCATCTGTTTCTTATCAACCATTTCATTGGAGTGCTTGCTTGAGTTCTTAATAGTGGTGAGAAAGTCGATTCCAAATAATTCCTACTTCATTGAAAGAAGAGTTTTTTGGGGGGAAAATTTTTTTCATCCCTGATGGGCATGTTCCGGTTACACATGGCCTGGCAATGTATTGATTGAAAAGGAACACGCCCCTCACACATCCCATTTGCAATATAGCAGTAAACAAGTCACTTGCAAACTAAACACCCTCCAAGGATGTGTTCCTTTTAAATGAATAGCAAAGCATTTCGAGTTTGTCGTAAAAGTGTACTGATTGCTTTATTTATGGACAGGAAGGCAATACATTGACTGATAAAGTTTTGACGACATGTCATTCTAAAGGTCCAGAAGTGCAGTTTGGAACTATTTCAGGAAGGTTAAAGAAGACAGTCTAAAAGTTGCATGCTCACATTGTTCAATAGACCTTGCTGATTACTGTAATCAGGCCAATATTCCGCAACTTTTGAAAACCAAACACCGGAGAGAGAACCTATTAGCAACGGTTGAGAGTGCAAATTCAAAGAAACCAAAGTCTGCACAGCAACAAGTTTGCTTTCACAATCGATGATTGAAAGCACTTTCGCCCCGGTATGCTGCCTTCCCCTCCCCTCATGCTGCTTTCCCTTCCCCTCCCCTCATGCTGCTTTTCCTTCCCCTCCCCTCATGCTGCCTTCCCTTCCCCTCCCCTCATGCTGCTTTCTCTTCCCCTCCCCTCATGATGCTTTTCCTTCCTGTCCCCTCATGCTGCTTTCCCTTCCCCTCCCCTCATGCTGCCTTCCATTGCCCTCCCATCATGCTGCTTTTCCTTCCCCTCCCCTCATGCTGCTTTCCCTTCCCCTCCCCTCATGCTGCTTTTCCTTCCCCTCCCCTCATGCTGCTTTTCCTTCCCCTCCCCTCATGCTGCTTTCCCTTCCCCTCCCCTCATGCTGCTTTCCCTTCGCCTACCCCTCCTTGCTCCCTCCTCCCTTCTCTCCCCTCCCCCCCTCTCTCTCTCTCTCTCTCTCTCCCTCTCCCCCACTGCTCTCATAATATTCCCGTCAGCGAAGTGACAGGTTGTATTTGCTCCGAGTAAATAAATGGAGGATTCTAGCATGTTTGTGGTTTGAAAGGAAGGAAGAGGGGTGGAGGAGAGGTAAGTGATTACAGGGAAAAAGTTTGAGAGGGGATAAAGTGAAGCAAAGGAGAGGAGATGCCATTTTCTAAATCTGCCAATTAATGAAGAAGAAAAATGTAGCTGACCCAGTTCCTTTATTGATAAAGCAAATACAACTTGATTGAGCAATAAAGCTTTGATTTCGCTGGTGTATTTCAGAGTCGCTTTCACTCTCCCTAAACAATATATGTATAATTCCCACATAATTAAATCTTAGTCATTTCAAAGTAACAGTCGATTTCCTCCAAATATTACGATTCTTTTGTATAAATTCGTGAGGCCAATGATTTTTCATAAGAGGAGAAAAATGAAGCATTTTTGGAGAGGAAAATAACATTTTCACTCGTTTCATTTTAAGGATATTAAATATATATATAAATATATATATATATAAATATATATTTTAAATATGATGCAAAACGATTTTTGATTTTGTCAAATTGCTACGTCAATGAATTTCTTATACTTGCAATTTGGACAAGATATTAACGGAATCACGGAATATATCTTGGCTCAATCTCTGTTTAATTAGCAACTGGAGTGTTACTACATTGGTTCCATTTTCTGCACTCATCATATCCATGGGAGAATCTAAACAAGAACTGCAGGATCTAAACCTTTCTCTTTGGTGATTTGCGAGTTGAAGTGCATGCTCTATGATTTGCGAATACAGCACGAAGATTTGCTGTAACCCAGGGCACAGATACACACACATATATATATATATATATATATATATATATATATATATATATATATATATATATGTAATGTTAACATGTAAAACATCTGCCATCCTAATGAGGTTAAATAAGCACAAAATCCAGATAGGGATAGACAGCGCCGTCTGATGTTTAACCAATGATGACCATAAATAGCAATCTCTGTTTGACAGTCACCGGGCACCGATCTGTTTGACACCGACCGACCAAGCGTTTGACCTACCAAGTGTTTGATCTACCAAACATCAAGTGTCTGATCTATCCAGCATCTTGATCTACCAAGCATCTCGATCTGCTGAGTGCTTCGCCTCTGGGTCAGAGGTGATGCTTTGGTGTGGGACTTTACATCCATTGGAGATCGGGGGAGCCCTCGCCACACTCCATATATTTTGATGATGGATCTCCCAGCTGTAATGGTGTGCATCAACCACAGATTATGTTTCACATGGTAAACGCATAATCTGCAAAGAACAAAAGCCTGTCTGCCACCCAGATGATTGTTCTTGCCAGTGCAAACAACAACAAAAAACAAGGCAAGTGCCATCGGCTGGAGACGTAGACCAAAATGTGTGGAGCATGACGAAGCGCTCCCACCCAATCTCAAATGGACACAAGTCCTGTACATGTGCAGATCAAAGCGTCACCTCAAACCTGGAGGCTTCACCGTGGCCACATATGTCAAAAGTCAAAAGATTTAAGGTCATCATTGGTTAAACATCAAACATCATTGGTTGAACATTGGATGGTGTATAAACAATATTTGTTTGGCCAGTTTGTCTAAAAAAAAATACCACATTTTCATATTGCATACGGTACTTGAAAAATTCAGCACTCAAACCATTAAAAGGATAATTGTGTTGCACTCTTGGTTTCACTCAGAGCCAAAACTCTGAGCTACTTATACCACCCACCGTGAAATGGTGGTGCAACATCAGGGGGCAGAGGTTCAATTTGTCTCAGAAAAGGGCAAAATATCCTGCTTGCAAAACAAAATTTGGCATCAACATTATTCATGCCTGTCCTGTCATTTCAAAAGTGAATGTTGAGCTTTTCGAACTCACAGTGGGAAGTGGCCGCCTCAAATGATAGACAGACGAACACATGGACAGACACCACGGTTCGCAACTGGACAGGACCAGAAACCGGATTCTGGAGGCTCGGCATGCAGAGGAAATGGTCACATTGATCACGCAGGAGGTGGATTTGCCATTAACTTTTGGACCTCTCTTGCATAAATGCATTGGTGAATCCCGGACATTGCATAGGGATTTCATGTGGTACGTCACCCGGCTGTTCCGTCAGGACTAACTCAGCTCTCCTCCCCCTCCCCTCTTTCTCGCACATAGCCACGTTTGCCCATTATGATACTGGTGCAAATTTATTTATTACATGCATTTCAAGGCACGCAGGATTACACCTGGTCGTGTTGACTTGCAATGAGAGTGACCAATTATTTCCTGATGTTATCTGAAATGTTGTTGGTGAAATCCAATTTGTAATCCAACCGAGTGCCCTTCGACTTAGCCCTGCAGTGGTCTCTTGGTTCTTTTGATTACTTGCAAAACAACACGTTCAGAACTAAAATATAATAACCCAGCAACTGTCCATTGCAGCTCACGCCATGTGAGTTTGTTGTCCTTCAACGAAAACAACAATAACACATCCTCCACAAATGGTTGTAAAGAACAGATCGAGCTTGACCTCCGTACCGAGAGGATGTAGAAACCGAGTGAATTTGGTTGCGGATTTCAGAGAAGCTTAACCTTCATGCAACAGCAGATCAGTTTTAACCTTTGTGGAGAACAGAGCAGCTGGACCTCCTTGCAGGGCAGGACAGAACAGAAAGAAAAACCTCTGTATCGGACATCGTTTTCAGCTCCAAGGAAGAGTGGATGTTCGTGGAGGACCCTGGGCAAGAAATATTGTGGGCAGCCTTTCTTTGTATGTGGACTACAAAGCGTTCGACCTACCAAGCGATCGATCTACCAAGAGATCGATCTACCAAGCGATTGATCTACCAAGCGATCGACCTACCAAGCGATCGACCTACCAAGCGATTGACCTACCAAGCGATCGACCTACCAAGCGATCGACCTACCAAGCGATTGATCTCCCAAGCGTTCAATCTTCCAAGCATTCCATCTACCAAGTGTTCAATCTACCAAGCGTTCGATCTTCCAAGTGTTCCACCTACCAAGCGTACGATCTACCAAGCGTTCGATCTACCAAGCGATCGATCTTCCAAGCATTCCATCTACCAAGCGATCAATCTACCAAGCAATGGATCTTCCAAGCGTTCGATCTACCAAGCATTCGATCTACCAATTGATCGATCTACCAAGCGATCTACCTACCAAGCGCTCGATCTACCAAGCGCTCGATCTACCAAGCATTCGACCTCCAAGCGATCGATCTACCAAGCGATCAATCTTCCAAGCGTTCGATCTACCAAGCGCTCGATCTACCAAGCGTTCGATCTACCAAGCGTTCCATCTACCAAGCGTTCCATCTACCAAGCGTTTGATCTACCAAGCGTTCGATCTACCAAGCGTACGACCTACCAAGCGATCGATCTACCAATCGATCGACCTACCAATCGATCGATCTACCAAGCGATCGATCTTCCAACCGTTCGATCTACAAAGCATTCGATCTATCAAGCGATCGATCTACCAAGCGATCAATCTACCAAGCGATCGACCTACCAAGCGATCGATCTACAAAGCATTCGATCTTCCAAGCGTTCGATCTACCAAGCGTACGATCTACCAAGCGATCGATCTACCAAGCGCTCGATCTACCAAGCGCTCGATCTACCAAGCGTTCGACCTCCAAGCGATCGATCTACCAAGCGATCGATCTTCCAAGCGTTCGATCTACCAAGCGCTCGATCTACCAAGCGTTCGATCTACCAAGCGTTCCATCTACCAAGCGTTCCATCTACCAAGCATTTGATCTACCAAGCGTTCGATCTACCAATCGATCGATCT
The DNA here is from genome assembly GCF_056783735.1 of Eptatretus burgeri. Taxonomy (NCBI): domain Eukaryota; kingdom Metazoa; phylum Chordata; class Myxini; order Myxiniformes; family Myxinidae; genus Eptatretus; species Eptatretus burgeri. The sequence goes on from NC_140965.1 coordinate 65,022,318, forward strand.
ACCAAGCGATCGACCTACCAAGCGATCGACCTACCAAGCGATCGACCTACCAAGCGATCGATCTTTCAAGCGATCGATCTACCAAGCGATCGATCTTCCAAGCGATCGATCTTCCAAGCGATCGATCTACCAAGCGATCGACCTTCCAAGCGTTCGATCTTCCAAGCGTTCGATCTAACAAGCGTACAATCTACCAAGCGATCAATCTACCAAGCGCTCGATCTGCCAAGCGCTCGATCTACCAAGCGTTCGACCTCCAAGCGATCGATCTACCAAGCGATCGATCTTCCAAGCGTTCGATCTACCAAGCGCTCGATCCACCAAGCGTTCCATCTACCAAGCGTTCGATCTACCAAGCGTTCCATCTACCAAGCGTTCGATCTACCAAGCGCTCGATCTACCAAGCGTTCGATCTACCAAGCGCTCGATCTACCAAGCGCTCGATCTACCAAGCGTTCGATCTACCAAGCGATCGATCTTCCAAGCGTACGATTTTCCAAGCGTTCGATCTTCCAAACGTTCGATCTACCAAGCGTTCGATCTACCAAGCATTCGATCTACCAAGCGCCTGATCTACCAAGCGTTCGATCTACCAAGCGTTTGATCTACCAATTATCTCGATCTGCTGAGTGCTGCGACTCTCGACATGTTTTTATTTGCCGGGACTTTTGATTTGTCTCGCTCTCTTCCATCAAGTTCTTCTTACCACGAGTCCTTTGGCCAAGCCTGTGCTGTCTGCATGTTTGGACAACGAGAGCCACCAAGGGGAGGCTTGCACACTGCACAACTTTGCACATGGTACGAGCTTACACGGTGCACGAGTCCGTACATGGTACGAGTTTGCACACATCTGTGTAAGGAGGGGAGGAGCCATACCCATGCTCTGCACTCTATCTACTCTCTTCTTCCTTTCTACATTTTTCCGGAATGATTGATGGCCATGTCCTACGTCTCGCATAAATAAGAAAGTGTAAGTGGGCTCCATAAGCGTTAAGAATAATTCCTTTTCTCTTTTGCCTTTTCATTGTCATTTCTGTCCATCCATTGTTAATACATGCTCATGATTGCCATTATAAATACCTGCCATTACTGATTGAATAAACCTTGTTGTGTTTGTTGAATCAATAAACGAGTTAAAACAAAACTCGGTGGATGGGTTGGGTAAATAATGACAAGAACAAGCCAAGTAGATTTTGGTTCAGGTGCGGATCCAGATCCGGCCTATCATTAGGATACAAATCGTAAACTGTTCAGCCTCGTGGCAGTATGCACTCTACTGATTACCGTTCTAGTTTGTAAAGTTTTTTCCTTAATCCAGGTCAATATTTTAAGCTTCAACATCACCCCCATCTTTCCAAATACATCCTTCAATCCGACTTTCCAATTTCGTTTTTCAATCCTCCAGTTTCTGCTGAGTAATTTCACGAATTAAATTTGTCATCATAGCCCTAAGTTCATCCAAACAGTGTGGTTTTGATGAGTAAACATTTTTACATCGCTCCAACAAAATGTAGCAGAATGGAAACAGTTCAGGTGAACAAAGAGGCCAAGCATTTAGTCCACATCTCCCGATCCACTTGTCTGGGAAAACATCATTCAACAACCGTCACACTTTCAAAGCATTGTGGCAGGTAGCCTAGTCTTGCGTGTTGAATAGTCGTAGTTCGGGAGCCAAATGTAGGAGTTGTGGTGGTTGACTTTACCACTGATGTGGAAGGTTCTTTGTCAGAAAATCTCAACTCGTCAAGAAACCCGGGGGAATGGTGGATTGAACAACAACAACAACAACAACAACAACGACAACAACAACATTAATAACAACATGACTATAAACAAAATTTGATGAATTATGCTTTCATGCACCAATTACAGTTTGTTTCTAGCACGTGTATATCAAAATTATAAAAGTTTAAAGTTGCACAAAGATTTTAGGGACACCCTGTATATAATATCTGTAACGTGGTCACATTTTCTTCGGCCTGTCGTGGACTATCAAAAAATGTTGCTCATCCCACGGAGCTTCAAATTTCTGCCTCAGTCATTAACGTTGTTTCTACCTGCAAATCATAATTCAAAGCGCAACCTCAAAAGGTATCCTGATGATGTCATAGACTATAATGTTGCACAGTTTGAAGCATGATGTCATCACATTGCAGCTGTTAGCTTAAATGTGGAATATGTTCTTGTGGAAATGCCATTTGTCAGATTTTTGAGGATGTTAATTATTTTTTGTGAAACATTGATGGACAATTAATGAAGGTGTGTCTGTGTGTTGGTGTTGTTCGACTGTGCAGTTCTGCTCTTGTCACTCATCCATGCTTTATGATGAATTTATGCAATTATATTATAGGCCTCTTGTAAAAACATCACCTGCTGATTTTATTTACAGTAGCATTGGTAACTCTGTGGTTGAATTGCGTGACTGGAGGAGAAAGGTGGTCTGGATCATTTATTACCTCCACCACCGAAGATGGATGGATGGAGGTTATGTTTTCTACCATGACTGTCTGTTTGTTTATCTGTCTGTTATCAAGATATCTCAAAAAGTTATGGATGGATTCAGACGAAATTTGGTGGATGGGTTGGGTGTAGAACAAGGATGAATTGGTGAGATTTTAGTGATTCTTTACCAGAGAGATAGGGACAAAGATTTTGTGGATGGATGAGGACACAATTTGGTGGACAAGTTGAGTGTTTGACAAAGACACGTTGATTCGATTTTGTTGAAGATCTGGATGTGGATACAAGAATTTTAATTTTTTTTTAAAGAGATTCTTCACCATTGAGAGATAGGATCAAAATGATATTCTTATTCTTCTTCTTTCAGCTTTTCACATTTTTAGCTCACCTGGACTTTAGTCAGGTGAGTTTAGCGATCAAGCAGCGGCCATAGGTGAGTGAGTCAGTGAATGAGTGAGTGAGTCCGTAAACACTTCAGTCATTATCAGATGAACCAAACATTTTTTTTTTATGAAACTTGGCCACAAGCTTCATATCTGATGTCTAACGAAGGTGCATTGACCGCATCAAAATCTGCACTCATTGAGGGGGTCTACAGGGGGGTTTGACCCCACTCAAAAAATAGGTATTTGCTTTCTTCTCCAAAACTACACACACAATTTCGATGAAAGTCAACCACAACATGCAACACTGATGATAGACCAAAGTGTATTGACCACATCAAAATCTCTCCTCATTAAGAGGGTCTATGCACAACCTTCATCACCCGTGATGCACTGAAGCTCTGCATAAAAATCTGCACTCATCAATGGGGTCTATGGGAGAAGGTGGGGGGCGTTTGACTCCCCAAAATAGGTATTTGTTCGCTTCTCAGAAACTACGCACACGATTTTGATGATACTTTACCATAATCTTCATCACCTGTGATGTACCAAAGTTTATCGACCGCATCAAAATCTGCACTCATTAAGGGGGTTTATTGGGGGGAGGGGGGAGGTTTGACCCCCAAAATAGATATTTGCTCTCTTCTCTGAACTACACACAGAATTACAATGAAACTTGACCACAACCTTCATCACCCTTTATGTACCAAAGTCTGTTCACAGCAGTAAAAAAAATTCAGGGTCTGAGGGTGTCTGCAAGGGGTTTGATGACTTGCTCCTGATCCAGGTGAGCTTCAGGACAGGTCCTATTGGTTCATGAAAAAATATTTTCACGAAAAATATAAGTGACCACTATATTCGTTATTGTTGTGTGTCTGTCTGTCTGTCTGTCTGTCCCGAGCATAGCTCCGTGGGTTTTGATCCGATCCGAATGAAATTTTGGTGGGAGGTTGAAATCATGATCTAGTTATGTTTTCCTGAAAATGGGCGTGATCCGCACATTATGGGCGGAGCCACGCCCAAAAAACATGTGTTTTTAGGGGGTAGCCAATTTCAATTTGCATCTTCTCCAAGGGGTTTTGTCGCATCTGAAAGGAGTTTCAGTATTTGGTTAGCCCAATGACACCTGCATAGCCCCACGGAGCTCGATTTTTCATTTTCGTACCAAGGTCACGAACTTAGAAAATTGCGATTTTGACATAAAAAAAATTCTTTTCCGAGGGGTTTGTCGAATCTGGCAGGGGTTTCGGTATTTGGTTAGCCCAAAGGCACCTGCATAGCCCCACGGAGCTCGATTTTTCATTTTCGTCCCAAGGTCAAGGTCACAAGGTCACAAACTTAGAAAATTGCGATTTTGACATAAAAATGCATCTTCTCTGAGGGGTTTGTCGAATCTGGCAGGGGTTTCGGTATTTGGTAAGCCCACAGGCACCTGCATAGCCCCACAGAGCTCGATTTTTCATTTTAATCCCAAGGTCAAGGTCACAAGTTGTAGGCACATTATGCGATCGTTGACACACGTCGACACACGTTACTTGTAAGTTACTCATAAGTCGAAAGTCGAGGTAATGTTTAGCGTACCCGAAACTTATTTCTAACCTATGAGTAATGTGCTTTGAACCTATGAGTAATGTATCGCCAACGCATATTGATGTATGTAGACGTATTTGATGTCTTCCGGATGACCACATAACTTACTGAATGTGTTACTAACTTACAGCTACCGTATAATGGCGTATTGGCAGCGTTTAGGGGAATTGGTATCTAAAAATGGGCTTCACACAGGAGGAACCCGTCAGTGTTCCAGACTCCATGTTTTTTTTCTTCTTTTTTTTTTTTTTCTTCGGCATGATGGTGATGTTGACACTTCGATTTCTAGTGCGGTTATGATTTAAATCGTTGAGCGGCAGCCTATTAATTATGTTATATTATAATCGCACTAGAAATCGAAGTGTCACCATCACCGTCATGCCAAAGAAGAAGAAAAAAAAACAACAACATGGAGTCTGGAACACTGACGGGTTCCTCCTGTGTGAACCCCATTTTTAGATACCAATTCCCCTAAACGCTGCCAATACGCCATTATACAGTAGCTGTAAGTTAGAAACACGTTCAGTAAGTTCTGTGGTTATCCGGAAGATGTCAAATACATCAGTAGGGTGAATATACTGATTCTGGCTCACTTTTCCCCATGTAAGTGAATGGGGGATTTTCAGCGATTCATATTTTTTTCCCCTAAAAAGTAAACCCCCTTTTTATCCCAAGGTATATTTATTTCTCTCCCCTTTTAAATTTGGGGCACTCTTTTCAAATAACCAATGCAATAAGATAAAGATTTGTTCAAGTAGTAAAGTAGTAATGTGATTTGTTAAAGGTGATTCTAAAGAAATATCTGAAACATGTAAGCCAAGGGACACTCTTTTTCAAATAACCAATGCATATTGTTTAGCTCACTCATTGAACCTATAAAGATTTGTTCATTCTCAAATTCCTTCAATAGTTTAATTTTCTTTGCACAATAATCCCCATCTAAAATACTTAAAAATAAAACATTACATTTTTTAAGATACCCCTTTTGTGCCATTACGAAATGATAAACTTCTCTTAATGCTCTTGTTTGACCACCTCCTGAGCCACATATCATTTTGAGATTATAGTAAATTGTTTTTTCATTGTTCAATTAATAACCATCAAAGTTTTCAGTCCATTCAAGGATTTTTTTTTTCTTGACATCCTCTAACTTACTATTTTTTAAATTGATTCGCTTATTTGTTTTATTTACCTTTGTTTTAGTTATTTTTTCAATAAGACTTATATGATATTTTTCACATTCATTATGTTTTCCATTTATATACCAAGACTGAGATTTTCTCCACTCTTTAGTTTGATTAATACTTGGTTTGACCATTTCTATATTGTGAAAAAACATGGCGGAAGCCCTTAAAAACCCTAACCCATCTTCCCATTGTTAAAACACAATCTATTCTATACACTCTATCATACAATATCCACATGGAACACAATCTATTCCATTATCTAAAATAAATGTCTTATCATCAAAGGCTCCTAATGCCTTTTTATTTACTTCTTCACTATATATCTTATGTTTATAACTTCTTATTGTATTCATTTTCTGATATTCTTCTTTCTTATTCATCAAACAATTATAATAATTTCTAAAAGTTATTGATTTCTTTATTACATATTTCTTCATTCCCTTTAACCTCATCAAACTGATCACCATACTTATAAGCATATGCCTTTGCTCTCAATCCAATAAACTCACTCATTACTTTTCCACCCAACTCATCCTTAAACTTACCAATAACCTTTTCATTCTTTTTGGAAAATAACTCACTCTTCTTACTAAAATTACTTGTATCATACACTCCAATATTTTTCTTCATATCTTTGTAAACATCATCAGTTTTTATATCTGGGATAAAACTATCAGTGTCCATATACAACAATGAAACATTTTCACCATACTCTTTCTTTAAGCCATTATACAAATAATCATACATCAATATCTTTGATAAATCAAGAACTGCTGTTCCAATATAAATTGGTTTATCCATTACAATACTTTCCTTTTTCATATGAATTGCAGAAAAGTTCTCTGAAAAAACCTCTTCTCTCTTAAAACTTGGTTTATTTATCAATCTCGAAGCTTCTTTCGAAGATGTTGCGAATATAATGTTTTGCCTGTTTCTAACATTTTCCATTGTCTTTCCAAAGGCAGCATTATTCATCAATTTATAGAATTCCCCTTCAAATTTTACTTTTGTATTTGTTCTCATATCTGTATTGAATTTAATATACTTTTTTCATCCAAGGACTTTGTTTAAATTTTAAAACTCTGTGAATTTCAGCCACTCTCAAAAACTGTTTCAAGCTTTTCTGATGCAAAACATATCCCTCTTTATCATAGAATGTTGTTAATAACTTTTCTGTTGATTTGCCTTTAATATTAAAACTTTAATGATAATCACTTAACCATTCTTTCTTTGGGGTTTCTTTCTCACATGCAAAAGGAAGGTCTTTATGCTTATTATGAAGATCACTCGGGTACCTCAAATCAACTTCAAAATAATAACCTTCTTCTTCGTCATTCAATTTCTCTTGAGAAGAAATAACAATATTCATCAAAGCCTTTTCATAATCCTTTTCTTCCACCCACTCTAATTTACCATAAGGCAGAGATTGAAACATTGCCCATCCATCTATATATTAATACTGAAGGGCCAATTTTGTGCTCCTCCTAGCGGTCGCATCACGTTTTTCTCGGTACTGTGACCTGGACTGAAAGAGACTTCATACCTGCAAGAGTGCATCGCACATAGTGACAAAAGTCAACTTTCAAATCTGAAGCAGAATAAACACTTTTCGTTTCACATTCGTTTACATGGCGACGTGTGACGTCACCGCTGAGAGGCATCAGGACGTCATGACATCATCGGTCATTCGGTGACGTCATTACCTCTGCCATCGACAGACCGTTACTGCTGAGAGGTGTAATTCCACTCCTCGAAAATAGCATCTGCAATGTAAAACCCTCTTCTGCACATGCTGACTACCTCAGAATGTGAATTTGACACAAAAAAATGGAACAAGAAACATTTATCTTCTATATATTAATACTGAAAGACCAATTTTGTGCTCCTCCTCGCGGTCGCGTCACGTTTTTCTCGGTACTGTGACCTGGACTGAAAGAAACTTCGTACCTGTAAGAGTGCATCGTACATAGTGGCAATAGTCAACTTTCAACTCTGAAGCAGAATAAACACTTTTCGTTGAGATGAGGGCGAGAAGTGAAGAGTCGGGGACGGGGGATGAAGAGACGGGGTCAGGGAGTGAAGAGGCGGGAGGCAAGGTAAGCAAATTTTTGGGCGGGGGTAAGCAAATTGAAAGCGGGAAACGGGGGGAAATGGGGCAGAGGCTGGGGTGAATTAGGCGGGGTTGAGTGTGAGGGGGTGGACGGGGGGGCGGGGGCCCGGGGGCAAGTCATAAAATTCTTACAGAATGGTGTTTATCAAACATTTCAAGTCCAAGAATTAAATTCCAAGTGTTGTGGTCAATTATGTCTCTATGTGTTATTTCAACTCAACAAAAATAAAACATTTTATGACATTATTTTTAATCTAATATAAATGACATGTTAGTAAAGATGGTTCTATCTTTGGTGTATCCCCAGAACTGGACATTGATTTATCAAATTATTACACAAAGGCACAGGCTGAACGACATAAATCTAGTATAACAAAAAATATTAATATGAAAAATGCTTATAAATTAAAAAATTATCCAAGCCCGACTGACGCGAATGACTTGGTGAGATTAAGCGATTTATTACAATATATATCCTTAAATAAAACGGCCGTGTATTCCAAAGTGTTGATTTTATCTCCAGGTCATACAGAATTCACAGTTGGAATTAAAATAATTTTTTATCAAGAAGGGCATATCGTTTGTATGAGAATAGAACAATGGGGGTATGATATGAACGATTTAGCGTATAATTGGTCATTTAAAATTGACCTCGAAGACCTGGAACAATTAAATCAGTCTCATAAGGAAGAATATTATCCACTTGGTATCGAGAATGAGTTTTGTGGAGGCACGATTAGTAAACAACAAATAAAAGAATTTAATAAGGGTAAATATAATAATGGTTTTGCCCTAGTTTATATCATGAAAACAGAAAAAAAAAGGATTATATATAATAAGTAAGGAAATACAAAATGATTTAACTATGGGAAGATGGGGAGGTGTTTCGTGTCATAATATTATTCTGTCATATATTTGTAATACATAAATGACAGCAAGAAGGCTTCAAGAAATTTATCATTTCTGTGTCCAAGCATACCTTCAAGAAAAGGGTATTCGGTATTTTAATAAATATGTTCTACAACATAAGAATGAGGTATTTTTCAATAAAAGATTGGCATTATGCTGATGGTGATAAACCAAAAACTTTGGATTTAATAAGAATGTAAATAATTAAAAAATTATAAAGTTAAGAAAACGTCAGGCTCTTTTAGAAATTCAAAATAAATTATATTGGTTTCCTGTTGTAAAAAAAATATTTTGGATACAGGAATAACAAGAAATCCCGATGAATATATGTATAATATTCTATGGGGTGTAAATGACTCAATGATAGTAAGGGACGAGGAAGGAATTGAAGAGAGAGAAGAGGAGGAAAAGGAAAAGAGAGAGAAAGAGGAGAGGGAGAAGAGAGAGAAGGAGGAGAGGGAGAAGAGAGAGAAGGAGGAGAGGGAGAAGAAAGAGAAGAAGGAGAGGGAGAAGAGAGAGAAGGAGGAGAGGGAGAAGAAAGAGAAAATAGAGAAGAGAGAGAAGGAGGAGAGAGAAGAGAGAGAAGGAGGAGAGGGAGGAGAGGGAGGAAAGAGCAAGAATGAATAAATATCAAAATATGGAAACCGGTGAGATTAAAAAAAGATTGGTGGTATTACAGAAAATAACTCAACCCACCGAGGAGGAAAACAAAGAATTGACAAGTCTATTTGCAATATTTTCGACAAGACTATTGTCATCGGCAAGATATTGATTTTAATTCAAGTTTTTCATTTTTTCTTAAATAAATGGAGGAGAGAGTAAAGACGTTTCTAAGTATCTTTATGTTTTAAAAATTAAGATTCAAATGTGCATGTTGGAAACTAAAAAGGTTTTTGCACTCTGTCGGAATTTTTCTCATAAATAAATGAGTTATTGTCTCAAATGTAAAAAGAAAACTAATACGCAAAGTATTTCATATTTTAAAAGTAAAAATAACAGGGTTATACAAAAAGGTATATGTTTCGTGTGTGGTTCAAAAAAAAATCAACTTATCTCCATACACAAACTCGGAGGAGATATACAAAAGTTATCAGGAAGTAAATTTACAACTACTGGAATACCAGGGGAATTACATCCACCAGGGTATTCTTTTTATGGTCCAGGCACAAACTTGGATAAAAGATTAGATGAGGCAGACAATCCTAAATCATGGAGTAAGCCCATCAATTGAGTTGATGAAGTGTGCATGAGACACGATATTGATTATGGGAATACCACAACTTTGGAAGAAAAGCATGAAGCCGATAGAGAAATGTTGTATAATTTGTCTCTGATACAAAATCCAACCTTGAGAGAAAAAGTTGATAGGTTCATCGTGAAGAAGATGATCAGTGCTAAATTGAAACTTGGACTTGGAAATTCAAAAACATATAGGCTCTAATGATGTCATTAAGATTGAAGAGCAATTAGCTGATGAATTACATAAACCAATATTCACAAAGTTTCAGAGAAGGAAGGTTTATTCCAAGGAAGTTGATTATATCTGGTCCGCTGATTTGATTGAACTCAACAATGATAAGGGGTACAAGTATGCTTTAACCCTTATTGATTTGAGGAGTAGATACGCATGGGTTGTCCCATTAAAAAACAAAACAGGTAATACTCTTATGTTAGCCTTTCAACAGATATTTAATAAAAGTAAGAGAAAACCTCAAAAATTGTGGACTGATGAGGGTGGAGAGTTTTATAACAAGACATTTATGAATTTTCTAAAAAATAACAGCATTACATTATACAGTACCTTTTATGAAGGAAAGGCCGTTGTTATTGAACGTTTTAATCGTACCTTAAAAGAGAGACTATATAAAAAATTCACACAAATCGGTTCACAACAATGGTCATCTTTTATTCAGGATATTGTGGATAAGTATAATGACACGATTCACACGTCAACGAATATGAAACCATCAGAAACATTTACAAAATTAAAATATGAAAAAGAGATTAATGTTAGAAAACCTAAGTTCAAAGTTGGTGATATCGTAAGAATATATAGATGGAAATCTCATTTTGAAAAGGGTTATACTAAACGAGGGACGAACGAACTTTTTAAAATTGTTGATGTAATAGATACGGTTCCTTGGACTTATAAGATATATGATTTGGAAGGGGAAGAGATTTTAGGTTCATTTTATTCACAGGAATTACAAAAGACAAAACTGGGCAGATAATACCCATGGGAGCAATGGGTTGGTCCTTCACTCCCTCCTACTATACACTGTTGTGGACACTCAAGGGCCAAGTCCGAGGTGTATAACAGATGGCATCTGCCGTATATAATGTGTGTCAAGGGGGGACGTTCTTAGATCTGTGAACCCAAAACACAGAATCCTCAACTGAATAGTCAAGGCTTAACTTTTGTTTGTTGATGTGTGTGTGTGTGTGTGTGTGTGTGTGTGTGTGTGTGTGTGTGTGTGTGTGTGTGTGTGTGTGTGTGTGTGTGTGTGTGTGTGTGTGTGTGTGTGTGTGTGTCCCAACCCTCACATTCCAAATCTCAACCCCAACCCTCACATTCCAAATCTCAACCCCAACCCTCACATTCAAAATCTCAACCCCAACCCTCACATTCAAAATCTCAACCCCAACCCTCACATTCAAAATCTCAACCCCAACCTTCACATTCAAAATCTCAACCCCAACCCAACCCTCTCTTAACACAATTTCTTTTTCAAAATGAGATTTCCACCTATATATATTTTTACGTTTTTTTTCTCTTCTTCCAATTCTGTCTTTTAAGGCTTTCAGGTTTGATGACATAGAAAGGGGGAGTAAGCCTGCACTTTCTTCCCGGAACTAACAATATATATATATTTTTTATGTTTTTTTCTCTTCTTCCAATTCTGTCTTTTAAAGCTTTCCATTTTGATGACGTAGAAAGGGGGAGTAAGAACTTTCCTGCACTTTCTTCCCAGAACTTTCTTGATCTTGCTCCCATAAAGCACCATCCAACAAAGAACTACATCGATAGGTTTAGATCCCAAAGAGTGGTAGCATTTCAACTCTCCAAAGTAAACCCAACTTTCCAAGTCTCCAAGGTATAACCACATTCCTGTTGAGTTTCCAAGATATGTATCACATTGTGAGTTATCAAGCCAGAACCCACATTTCAAGTCTCCAAAATAAAACCAACTTACAAAGTCTCCAAGGGATAACTCATTTCCTGATTTTTTCAAAAATTGTGAGTCTCCAAGGTAGGCTCCATATTCGGAACCATCTTGGCAGAACTCTTTTCCCGAGTCTCCAAGGTAGTTATTTAAACCATCAAGGCAGAACTCATTTACTGATTTTTTCAAAATTTGTGAGGTCTCTGAGGTAGGTTTCATATTTAAAACCACCAAGGATAACTCATTTACAATTTTTTTCAAAATTTGTGAGTCTCCAAAGTAGGCCCCATATTTAGAACCATCTTGGCAGAACTCTTTTCCTGAGTCTCCAAGGTAGTTATTTAAACCATCAAGGCAGAACTCATTTACTGATTTTTTTCAAAATTTGTGAGTCTCCAAGGTAAAACTTGTATTCTGGCTCATCAAGGTCGAGCTCGTTCTGTGGGTCTTGGTCGATCACAAGGTCTCCAAGGTATAACTCTTTGGTTGGGCCATCAAGGACGAGCTCGTTCTGTGGGTCTTGGTCGCTCATAAGGTCTTCAACCAAGTCAACAATTTCGCCCCAAGTTGTGGCAAAAGCAGTATTTTCATTTCATATTTCAGATACAATTTCCTGTGAGAAAAAATAATAATGTATTAATTAAGTGATTTAATTATTGAATGAGTTGATGCTTCAATCAAACTTTGAAAATAGGAAAATAAAATCTTACCTCAACAGATAAGAGGTTTGAATCCAGTTCATCAACTTGAAGGTTTAGTTCCATACAAGTAGTCGATCTCCAAGGAACCCCAAAGTCATCCGACTCAAGGCCTAGCTTGTTCTGTGGGTCTTGGTCGCTCACAAGGTCTTCAACCAAGCCAACAATTTCACCCCAAGTTGTGGCAAAATCGGTATTTTCAGATACAATTTCCTGTGAGAGAAAATAATAATGTATTAATTAAGTTATTTAATTATTAAATGAGTCTATGCTTAAATCAAACTTTGAAAATAGGAAAATAAAATCTTACCTCAACAGATAAGAGGTTTGAATCCAGTTCATCAACTTGAAGGTTTAGTTCCATACAAGTAGTAGAGCTCCAGGCAAGCACACAGCACTCCATTGCCAGCAAAAAAAATGTTTAAAATGGAGCCTGGGCTTGAGGCTTTTATAGAGAAAGACTGTTGGGCATGGTTTCCCTGGGCAACCCCTGGCAAGTTTAGGCAAGCCTTGTGAGAATGGAGAAAATTTTTTTCAAAATGGAGGATTCTTTGAAAACTCCCTGGGCAAGCCCAGGCAAGCCTTGTGAGAATGGAGAAATTTTTTTTCAAAATGGAGGATTGTTTGAAAAAAATTGCCAAACAGCCCAGACAAGCCTTGGAAATTTTTTCAAAACCATAACATTCTAGAATTTTCTCGTGATTTCTTTGTGAGTCAGAGATGAACTGTAAATGATGTAAGAGTAGGCGGGGCTTAGTAAAAGTGGGCGGGGCTTAGGGGACGGAGGCGTGGCTTATAAAAATACCTCGTAGAAAGTGGGCGGGGCTTAGGAAAAGTGGGCGGGCTTATGAAAAGTGGGCGTGGCTTATGCAAAAAATAATCTGAGGCTCAGGAGGTGGTCAAACAAGAGCATTAAGAGAAGTTTATCATTTCGTAATGGCACAAAAGGGGTATCTTAAAAAATATAAAGATTCAAATGTTTTATTTTTAAATATTTTAGATGGGGATTATTGTGCAAAGAAAATTAAACTATTGAAGGAATTTGAGAATGAACAAATCTTTATAGGTTCAATGAGTGAGCTAAACAATATGCATCGGTTATTTGAAAAAAAGAGTGTCCCTTGGTTTACATGTTTCAGATATGTCTTTAGAATCACCTTTAACAAATCACATTATTACTTTACTACTTGAACAAATCTTTATCTTATTGCATTGGTTATTTGAAAAGAGTGCCCCAAGGTTAAAAGGGGAGACAAATAAATATACCTTGGAATAAAAAGGGGGTTTATTTTTAGGGGGAAAAAAATGAATCGCTGAAAATCCCCCATTCACTTACATGAGGAAAAGTGAGCCAGAATCAGTATATTCACCCTACTTACGTCTACATACGTCAATATGCGTTGGAGATACGTTACACATAGGTTCAAAGCACGTTACTCATAGGTTCAAAGCATGTTACTCATTGGTTAGAAATAAGTTTCGGGTATGCTAAACATTACCTCGACGTGTTTCGACTTATGAGTAACTTACAAGTAATGTGTGTCGACGTGTGTCAACGATCGCATAATGTGCCTACAACTTATGGCCAGCGTATGCAGAACGTGTGAGTCATATGCTGGCATAAGTCGAAAACTTTTGAGCATGCTTAAAATTTGTCGACGAGCTCGGCGTACTACGAGGTATGCCAGCGTGCTTCAGCATGCTCTTAACGTATACAAAACTTACCCATAACATATTCGACGTGTGCCAGCGTTTTAGACAAATTTTTCATACGTCGGCATACGCTGGCTAAATCATCAAGGTGTGACAGGGCCTTTACTAAGGAACTGAAGCTTTTCCCATACATCATTTCGATTATGCATAAACTGAGTCAAGATGACATGAGAAGGAGACTTGATATGTGCAACTGGCTCAGTGACAGGATGGAACTATACCAAAACTGGATCAGCCTGATCTGGTTCAGTGATGAAGCTCATTTCCACTTGAACGGTGCCATCAACAACCACAACAACATTTTCCTGGGGGTTAGAACCACCTAAGGAGGTCACTGAGAGGTACCTGAAAGGGCTTAAGGTCACATGCTTCTGTGCCTTCAATGCTAGATGGGGAATGCTCGGGCCTTCCTGGTTTGAGAATGACAACAGTAGGACGGTGACGATCAACAGTGAGTGCTACCGGGCCGTGCTCCAGAAGTTCCATAATGATCGAGCCCAAAAGGTCACCCCAAACCAGCTCAGCATGACCTGGTTTATGCAGGACGGTGCACCCCCGCATTCAGCTGGTGACATCATCACTTTCCTGCGGCAGTTCTTCAGAAACTGCCTCATTTCCCTGGGTACCGCTCATGACTGGGCACCCCATAGCCCAGACTTGAACCCTCTGGACTTGAACCCTCTGGTTCTGGGAGGCTGCCAAGGGCTCTGTCTACACCAACTGCCTTGCCACACTGGATGATCTGAAGCAGGAGGTGTCAGACTACCTCCAGGCAGTGCCACTTGAGACCTACATGAAAGTTGGACAGAACTTTGGAGTCAGGATCAATGCCTGTCTGAACCGAGGAGAGGCACACATCGAGAACGTCAATTACAAGGATTTTTCGTAAATGCCAATTTCAGACCTTGGGCTCTCACCAACTCCAGCAGTGACTTCCTGCAATAGCAATCAGTGGTAGAAAATACCATGTCATAAGCTTTCAATAAATGTTTGGTTCACGTTCCTGAGGTTTCTGTTTCTTTATAAATAAACATTTAAAGTTGCATCGCTCTTTTTGAAGCACCCTGTACTCTTTCTCTCTCCTCATCGCATGACCAAACCAATTCAATCTATTCTCAGCTACTTCATTCGATGCTTCCACAATCTTCACTGACCCCCTGATGTAGTGGTCCCTAATCTTGTCCTTCGTCATGCCACACATCCATCTCAGCATCCACATCTCATTTACATCCAGTTTGTGTTCCCCTTTCTTTGATGTTGCCCAAGTTTCTGCACTATATAAGCCGATTCGATTTTGGTTAAGGTCCAGATCCAGATTTGGCCTATCAGTGGGATGCAAAACGTCGACTGTTCAGCCTGGCGGAGGTATGAGCCCAACTGAGTGCTATTCTCGTTACCATTGTTCATGATTTTGACAAAGAGATAATTCTTTAAATGTTACTCCACTCCAACACAGCTATGTTTATAACATATTTGTAATAAGAAAATATCTATCAAAATCTCCCACCCTCAAATCTGTCAGTTCTGTCTTTACTAGTTTTAAATGTGCAAGTGGTGTCATTGTGGGAGACCACGCACAATTCGATGGTGTGGACTATTTGCACACATCACCCCCATCGTATACTTAGCACATGTATATCCTGAACCAACCAGCAGGAAGAGTAGGGGATTTGGGGGGGGGATGGGAGCACAAGTGGACATCTTTATACCTCTCAATCCTTATATTACTATCATTCATGAACGGGTGTCTGGTTGTGTGTTTGTTTGTCATGCTACTCCTCAGACAGTTCTGGTTTTATTACATCCAAAATTGCTACAATTATAAGCAGTAGGTATGTTTTTGCTTCATGCACATAACCCGGGTTTTTTTAATTTTATTTTTGGGAGCTTTTGGGGGCAGCGGTCCGTTTCCTATACATCGCCCAAATAAAGGTATGTGTCAGAAGAAGTTGTTGCATGCTTGTAACACTGATTCAGCACAAGTTTTACAACTAAAAAATATTATAAGCCCGAGAATATCTCAACCCAAGCCGAATCCTCAAATTCAAACCGTGGAATCGAACCCAGCAGCAGCCCCGACTGCCAAAAAAGTGCCCATCCGCCCAACTCACGCACGCCCCGACACTCCGGGTTCAAAACTCAACACAAACACCACAGCACAACATAACCATCTCCACAACACAATCACCCGTACCAACTTATCACAACCACCCATGTTTATCACTTCATTAAAGCTGGAAGAGGGGTGAGAGAGTGAGGAGAGAGAAGAAAGAGAGGTGGGGGAGTGAGGACAAATGAAGAGATGGAGGGAGGGAAGAGATGGATGGATGGGATGGAAAGTGGATTCCCAGCAAGTTCCAGAGTTGTTCATGAACACACGATACTCCGATCTCACAGAGTGAACACGAGGTGCAAGGAATGAATGAGTTCACTCCTGCTGTTCCCTGCAGCATCTGTAATGAGCTTGGGTTTTGGAAACAACTCTCCCCTAATAACCTCTAAAGTACTCCACCAGGGTGGGCGTCTCCGGGTGGCGCTCAGCGGTGAAGGTTACATTTGAAACTTTTGTCAGATTTAACCAAAACAACAGAACACATGTTTATATGTGTACTTAATTTGCATTATCACCTAACTTTGTCTTGCATGTCAATTTGTAATTATATTTTCAAAAACAACAACAGCTGTGATAAGAAAGGTCATTTACACCACCGTCTACTGTCTTGCCATGGCTTACAAACACCGGTTTGATTCATTCATCTCTCCATCTCTTCCATTCATCCTTCCCTCGATCCATCCCTTCCATCCATCCGTTGATAAGGAATGACAGGCTTGGCAAGCGATTAGCAATCGGTGAAAGCAAACATCACCCGGAGACGCCCATAGTTTCAAACAACGTGCAAATTGAACAAATGAACACTTTTCAGCAGTCAGAACTGCTGCTTAGGCCAATTCCGCAGTTTCAATTTTGAAATCTGGCTCAGTTTAAGAGATTCTCGAGTTTATCCCGTGTGGAAATGAAATAAAGCCACGAACACCGGCATCTCCATGCGTTTATAAGCATTGACGTATCCAGCGATTCGTAGGTATGAAGATCAGGCATTCGATGATATGAGTGAGGAAAGTGAAAAAAATTTTGAGCACTTTATCATTGAGCAACCATTCTGGCCTGTTCCAAATCAAGGCATTGTTGAGCAGGCCAAAAAAAAAAAAGGCAAATTAAGACCCCAGAGGGCTTACAAAGTGGTTGACCAAGGATGATGCCTTGCTAAATGATATAATTAAATAAGGCCGTTAATTATCTTCAAAATGGGTGTTTAAGTCAACCCAAGGACCCAATTTTCACTCATGCACTTCCGTGGTATTTCCCTCGTATGCATGCAAAGTTTCAGACTGATAGGTTTCATGGTTTCGAAGTTATGTAGGAGACACACACACACACACACACACACACACACACACACACACACACACACACACACACACACACACTTATTCTTCATATATATTAATAGAAGAGTACCCGCCCTACAGGGAATCTTGTTACAAGCATGCAACAACTTCTTCCGACGTATATCTTTATTTGGGCGATGTATAGGAAACGGACCGCTGCCCCCAAAAGCTCCAGAAAATAAAATAAAAAAACCCCGGGTTGCATGCATGAAGCAAAAACATACCTACTACTTACAATTGTTGCAATTCTGGATGTAATATGCCCAGAACTGTCTGAGGAGTAGCGTGACAAACAAACACACTGGTTGTGCCACTGGTTTATGAATTATAGTAAGGATTGAGAGGGATAAAGATTTCGACTTGTGTTCCCATCCCCCCCCTCCCCTCCCACCTCTCGCTATCCCACCCCTTTCCATCACCCATCTCTATCTATCTCTATCTCTATCTCTTAGTATTCCCGTCAGCAAAGTGATAGGTGGTATTTGCTCGTAAGTAATATACCAGGAAGTTCATAGCACTTGGTCAACACTGATTTTCAGAACTGACAAAATAAAAAGAAATGGTAGGAGGAGAAGCAGGGCAGAGGGAAGGTGAATTTTATCTCACCAGACCCAGACAAGGAAGATTATTGTTAAACATACCACTACTACTACTACTTACCTCTTCGTCCCAATGGAACTGACTATTAAAGGTTATGACAAACATTCACCATTTATCTCCGTCCTAAGCTTCACTCTGTGCCTCACATCATGATAGATCCATCTCGCTCAACGCCAAGTTGATTTTGGCCTGCCTGGTTTCCTGCTTCCTGATGGTGTCTATCTCAAAGCAATCTTGGGAATTTGGTCAGGGGACATTCTAAGCACATCGCTAAGCCATCATACCTAACCCCTGAAACAGTACCATCTCCACCCATATATTGTGCAGAGGTAGCTGAGCCATCATGTTATTACATCCATATAATAAAGGAAAAAAACTTCAGCTTAAACCAAATATATCATGAATTAAAAAAAAAAAAACATTTTTGTATCGTATAATCGGTGCTGCCAAAGTAATTAAAATACTTGCGACCACTTTTTGAGCCCCCTCTTATATCTCATCAAACAAATACTGTATTGCTTTTCCTGTTGTAATGTTTTTTATATCTACAATTTATTTTTTAATGACGATTCAGGGAAAATATGAACTTCTGAAGAACCTTGTAGGTACGATAATTACATTCCTAACTGCTTTCTTACCTATAAAATAAGCGGCTGAAAATGATAGGAAGCAATTTTAATGAGAAAATCAATGTATTCTGCGGTGATAAATAATGATGTGGCCACATTATAAGTCGTGTTGTGGAATAGAATGATCTCAACTGTACCATAATTGTGTGCATCCATTCATTTAGCATCGTTGAAACTCATGGAATGGTAAAATGGTAGATTATCTCCCACCTCCCCCACACCTCCTCTATTCCCACCCTCCCTCGGTCCTGGTTAGATGTTCAGTATCCTGAACATCCCCACCAATGGGGCTCCCTGGCTGATGGTTTAGGAGGGAATTTTAGGTCAAAAAAAAAAGAATGTTCAGTCCACTGTGGTGGTGACGATGGTATCTTAACACACCTTACTCGGTTCTTTGTTGTTCCTAAAGTGATAACGCTTAATTAATCTTAAAAGCTCATGAACTAATATGCTTCTTATGGGTGTACGATTTCAAATCCTGAACTTCTTTTTGTATGGACTTTTGTATGGACAAATCCTGGACTTCCAGTCTTCTTGGTCTTTTCTCTGTTATTATTATGATTAGCAGAGACCCATGGAAATTTCACTGAATGCAAAATATGACTTCAAGCCCTAAACTCCACCCCCCCACCCCCGTTCCCACCTTATTAAAAAATACAACCCCTCCCCCCAACCTCTCACACAAACCCCAAGTCTAAAAATGTTCACCTCCCACCTCCCCTCCTCTTAACCCTCAGGCATCAATCATCTCTCCACTCCAATCCTTCAAACAACCTTCCCACCAGTAATGATCGCTTGTCTTGAGATACATCACCAACTAATAATACGTCCATCTTGATGATACAAACATCTTGTATTATAGAACTTGTACATACATCACCATCTCAGGATATAGATGCCTGGGGCGTCTTTGCCTTCACATGGTGAAGCACCAAGAGCACCAAGATGGTGGCCACAAGATTGAAATGTCTTCAAACCACCTCACCACCCAAAGTCCTCAACCACACATAACACCCTCCTCCCCCCTTTATTCCCGTTCTTCCAAGCAAAAGGGCAAAAAAGTCCTTTGTCCAATCTCAAAGATGCTAAAACCACCAAAGAGAAGTCGATTGAAACAGGAAAAGCTCCCAGGAGGAAAGAAAATACAGAAACACATTTATACATGGCAGTGGAATGGAATGCTGTCAATAATGATTTAGCTCGATTCCCTTCCTCATCCCACGTCTCCAAGTTTCGAATTCATTACCAGGACCTATTGTCGGGGGTAATGAAGGAATCAGGCAAACCCGAGGACTGGAAAGGGAGTGTGATGAAAGAAGCTGTTCCCTCGAACCTGAATTAAGTTATTGTTTTTTTTCATATTTATGTCACTGAATTATTTGTAACTAAGTTATAGGAGCATCCAAGTTAGCTTGTGCAAATAAAAAAATTATCTTATAATAGTTACACAGAAGCACATCAACGTTGCCGGGTCCCCGAGACCCCTGCTCTGCATCTAAGCCTCAAAAGTAAATAATAACTTCAAACAAATGTCAAATGACATGGGCTTAATATCTGCTTTGAGAGAGTGCCACATAGCTACTTGGGTGGTGCATTTTACACTACCCAAGTAGCCACCACCCATTTTACACCACCCAAGTAGCCACCACCCATTTTACACCACCCAAGTAGCCACCACCCATTTTACACCACCCAAGTAGCCACCACCCATTTTACACTACCCAAGTAGCCACCACCCATTTTACACCACCCAAGTAGTCACCACCCATATTACACCACCCAAGTAGCCACCACCTATTTTACACCACCCAAGTTTACAGACCGCTGTATCGATTGCTGAGGCCAACCTTGACAAGGCTGTAACACCGATTGCCTCAAAATCCTTTTAACTGTCGCTTTGGTAGTTTTACAATGAAGGGATACGTAACAGGGAGTGCACAGCAATTGTGAATTGGACAGCTCCGAGGTGTCTTTGCCTTCACACATCAGTGAGCACCACCATGGGCCATGGTGGAAGTAAGATTGAAATCTGTCTTCAAACCACCTCACCAAAATCCTCAACCACACATAACACTCTCTTCATGCCATCAACTTCATTCATGGAGTTCATTCATCCATCTCAACAGGAAGTGGATATCATGGTTTATTGCGGTCAGTCGTTTGTCTTTCCGTGTAATTTTTTCATAGCCTAATTGTGTTAATAAAGTTGTGTTAATAAATGATCATAAATGAATTATACTCTTCATGAAGTATCTTACAGATACATGCAGCGAAGTTACAATGATGAGTGGAGTCAGGACAGCTGTCCAACCAACCGGTGGGAAAGATTGTTTCAGAATTTAAACTCGAGGGGGAGCACTCGGTAGAGTGCAAAACCTCCGCCGCCAATACTGCTAGGTCACTCAAGTGAACCTGATATCCCATTCATTCAATTTGACGTCAACAGTGCTCACAGAGTTATAGTTTGCAACTTTCCCTTTTACTTTTAACTTTTACATACTCAATTCATTCGTCATAACTAGATTCCTTGAGACAGAAATTGATTTTACGTGGGTATATCCACCTGAAGTTCCAAAATCAGCCGCAATTATAATTTTGGCATGTTTTTTGTTGGAAATCACTTATAACATGTAGAAATGCAACAAAAAAGTCGAAATTTTGTGAAAAAAGTTGCAAAATTTTGTTTTTTTTCTTCTTTTTTTTCTCTAACAATTTTTTGTTTTTTTTTGGTTGGAAATCACTTAAAACATGTAGAAATGCAAAAAAAAAAATCAAATATTTTTTCAAAATGGCCACCATAGCGGCCATATTGGACTTTGGACCAAGTCCAAAATCAAATGGCATGGTCCTTAGACCATACCTAATCTCCCCACCAAGTCACGAACGAGTGATATCATATCAGCCACGAGTAGATAAAACCCATATCACCGATTAACCATGTGATAATTTGTTTATCATAAAATTGACCATACATAATTCAAATTAAAAAAATAAAAGTATATTTTTTGAAAAAAGTAAAATTTTTGAAACAAAGTTTTATTTTTGAAAAAGTTATATTTAAAAAAACAAGTCAAATTTAAAAAAAATGAAAAATTTTTTTTTGAAAAAAGTTATATTTTTAATAAAAAAGTAAAAATTTTGAAAAAAAAAGTTATATTTAAAAAAACAAGTTAAATAAAAAAAATTAAAAAAAAATGAAAACTACATCGACGCGCATGTAGAAATGCCAAAAAATATAAAATCGAAATTTTTTTGAAAAAAAGTTGCAAAATTTTCTGGTTTTATTTAATAAAATTTTTTTTATTAATATCTAACAATATTTTTTTGGGGAGGGAGGAGTTGGAAATCACTTAAAACATGTAGAAATGCAAAAACAAAAATTCAAATATTTTTTCAAAATGGCCACCATAACGGCCATATTGGACTTTGGACCAAGTCCAAAATCTAATGGCATGATCCTTGGACCATACCTAACCCCCCCACCAAGTTTTATCGAAATCCGTCCAGGAGTTTTTCCGTAATACTGTTCACAAACAAACAGGGGTGAAAACAGTAACCTCCGTCCATCTTTGATGGCGAGGTTAAAAAAACCCAAAAACACACACACACACACACACACACACACACACACACACACACACACACACACACACACACACACACACACACACACACACACACACACACACACACACACACACACACACGCGCATTATATAATATTATTTTTTCTTCTTCTCATTCTTCTTCATCTTATCTTCGTATATCATGCAACAACGCACCAAGCCAGCTCACAACTGGTTTTGAGCATTTCCATAGCTCATGGGAAACCAAGCTAGGAAATCCCATATTAAAATGAAAAACTCTTTCAGTAAGCAGTAAGTGTGGGATACACTGTATAATATCAAGAATGAAATGAGATGAGACAAAGAGAATAATTTTCTTAATGGTAGGTACTGTGTGAACTGAGCTGACAGAATAATCCAGAGGAAGCACACTTGCCTTTGAGCTGTCCAGTCTCACTGATTGCCAGTCCATTATAACTGTCATCCTGGTGTTCTGGAGGCAGAGAACTGCGGCAACGAGTACGTATTCCTTCGGATTGGACGTTAAGCCGGCTGCTCATCTCCTGAAGTTTGCTTGGCAGTGAATTATGACAGTGGACTGTCTGTGTTTCAGATGATTGATCAAACAGCATAATGTGCAGTCATCGGTAAAATTGTACAGATGGTGGAACAAGAAGGTTTAGATGTTATATATTTACAACAGGGAAAGTATCAGATGTACAATGCTGCTTTGAGGACCAGCCTGCATCAAAGGGGAGCGAATAAGAGAATACTCCATCAGGGACCACATGATGTTTCATAGTTGTGGAGAATGTAGGCCAACCACGAGGTAAAAGGGACCTCTACTTCTTCTGCTTGCATATGACAACTTGGCTGCCAAGTAGCTATCTTTTTGTTGGGGCACGACTATGCCACTGATGCTGTGCCCCGATATCAGTACACTGGTACTTATTTCACTGACCTCACAAGGATGACAGGCGAAGACAACCCCACTTGGTGTTAATTCAGCAGCCAACAGGGCTCGAACTCAGCAACTTAAGATCCTAAACCAGCCACCCTAATCAATAAGCCAACACCAGGCTTGAACTTCTCGTGCCATTATCAGAGAGTTTGACAAATAAGCTGTAGCTGCAGGATGACACCCATGGCTTGAAAAATGTCTACTTAAACTACCATTACCTCCTGCTTAAGATTCAATGCATCGAATCATTTCTGGGAGAGTAGGAATAGCAAGCATGTCCAAGGAGCAGCAGCCAGGATGGAATCCAAATTGATGGTAGGCATCCATGGAGCTTGAGAACAGTAAGGATGTGAGCTATTTGACAATGATCGCTAAAGTTTTGAACCTCATGACTTCGTAACCAAGACAAACTGAGTATATGCAAATTAAAGTCAAAAACAATCACATTTATAGTGGCTTTGAGGTGAGGACACTTGCTTGTAGGTTCAAATGTTGATTGATGGCAGCACAATTTAGGATTCAGACTCAAAGCTAGTCCCAGGATAATTGCCATAACACTTACCAGGTTGCTGGTAGAAAGTGAGCTGGCTCACTGATCATATTCTGAGTGAATTGTCCTCACCTCATGATGTACCATTAATATCCTTGGGGCAATTTGGGAGGGGGACAATGACAATGCTGTGTATGAAAAGACAATGCCACCCAAACTCACGATCACTCACTCCCGCCACCTCCCCTCCGACTCCAACAACAAAATTTTTTTTTTTAAATGTTGAAACTATAATTAACTCATGCGAATACATTTTCCTGTGCGAGATAAACAGTCGAGAACCACCATGACAGCGAAGGGAAACAAACACAAAAACACATTCCTTTTCCAGACAGATTTGATAGAAGCAGAGGTGGAAATTAAATAAAATAATTGGCAAAGAAAATGAGAATTCAAGTAAAGACAGGAGATGAAATTTAAAAATAAAACGAAGAGAAATGGGTACCAAAGTGAATACATTCCACACGCCCACGGATTTAATAATTATCAGTGTCGACGAATGGACCAGTCAGACCCCAGACCAGACCGTGTTGTTACGGAGCGCCCATTCTGTCTTGGAGGTCGGTGGTTCGGACAACAACCGAGTCATACTAAAAGTCTTA
Source organism: Eptatretus burgeri (assembly GCF_056783735.1). Classification (NCBI taxonomy): domain Eukaryota; kingdom Metazoa; phylum Chordata; class Myxini; order Myxiniformes; family Myxinidae; genus Eptatretus; species Eptatretus burgeri. The sequence continues at coordinate 65,046,890 of NC_140965.1, forward strand.
AAAAAAAAAATGGTACGTGCTGCTTGATGGCCAACATTTAAAAAAAAGAGAGAGCATGGACAAACAACCAAATGTTAGCAACAATTGGTGGTCCGAATGGCCTCCTTTTTTGCATCGGAGCTCCATGTAAGGGAACTTTTATTAATTATAATTCATGACATGTAGGAATGAGCTCCAAAAAAACAATTATTCTCAAAGGCTGTATTTTTACACAACACAATGCACTCACATAACTCCATGCATGAATCCTTGTTTAGCTCCTCAACCTCTGATTGCCATCCTTGGTATTGGCCCATGTGTTCTGACAGTTATGGTACACTTAAGCATCCAAGTTAAAGGTAAACCAGCTGAGTGGCATCACAGGGTCTCTCTGCACCCTGTCATGTTTGTCACATTTGATGCTCTTGTGACTCAATGATATTTTGGTAACAAGTGCCTGTACACTTTTCCTGCCGTGTCGATGCTCCACAGTAGCTGTCTAAGGTTCAGGGTTGTTTCATCATCGCTGCCACTATCTGTGGCCTCTGCTGCTTATACCTATGATTTGTGCTGTTTGTTTGACCACCCCTGCTGGGGCTCCAGCACGGGGCACAATATGTCAACCGACTTTTCAATTTGCACCGAGAACAACCTCGGAGTCTTACGTGGAGTCGTACGTTTGCTTGACAACATATTCTACTTGCTGACAATATTTGAGTAAGATCAATAAACTTGACCATCCGCACGAGGTCATAATTAAGCATATTATAACAGCATTTCATTTCCTGGCATGCTTTGCTTCATCCCCTGCATTTATTAAAGGAATTTGCCCACAATGTGTTTCGTCCACCTTGTTAATAATAAGTCAGTGAGTCATGTAAGGTGCAATACATTATGGTGTTCCTAATTAGTTAAAATGACATGAGGGATGACCCTTGTGTTATAGACATCATTGATCTCTCCTGACAGCCAATTGAGTCAACCAAAAAAAATTTCCTCACATTTCAATCTCCCCCTGACTTTCAGCTACTAACCATTCCTTGTGCACTCTTCTATTTTCAAGGTGTTCACTCACTCACTCACTTAATTGCTCCATTTTTCACGCATTTTGGAAACCACCTCCCTGCCCTGCTATCTCCCTCCGTAGTCTGCGGTGCGTCAGTTAGATGACTTTTTTTTCTCAATTAAGATTTTTTTTTGTCCACTTGGTTGATGAGCCTCCTCACATGCAAATGGAACACTCCTGGTGAAATTAGCCACTTCCATTTGGGTGAGTTCTAAGGTTACGCAGTCGACCATGTGGCATCTAATAGCTGTGATTATCACATCAGATCGGTCCAATGAGACACCAGTAAAGAGAGGAAGTCAGAAGTAATTTAAAGATGAAATTAACCTCAAAACCTAAGGTAGATCGCCGGTTGTTAAACAGGGGGTCCATGTTGTATTGCCTGTGCTTTACTTTGGTGTGGCCACATAAAGTGGTAGGCCTGAATGTGACTGAGGACTTCTGTTGAAGCTTTTTTGAGATGTGTGTGCAATATCCATGCGAAACTGTCCCAAGCAATGGCATCTCATTTATATCTTACCGGTATATAATCGGAGCCAGACTCTCTCATGGTTAGTTGGAGCGTCCGCTCTAAGTCTGGGAGATCGGTGTTTCAAACTGCAGCTGAGTCATACCAAAGATTTTAAGAATGGGACACGCTGCTTCCTTGCTTGACGTTCAGAATTTAAAAGGAAAGAGTACTAACAAACAATGCTGGGAAGGCAATGGCAAACCACCCAGTATAACCCTTGCCAATAAATTGCGTCGGAAGCACCAAAGCCATGTAAAGATTATACGGTACATTAAATCAAAAATGCCAATGTGGTTCGATCGTGTGTTGTTTACCTGGGAAGATCATTAAATCCCCATGGATGTGAACTCGATTCCTGATTAAAAGCACAAGTTCGGTGAAAAAAAAATACCATGATTAATAGACACTTTAAAGGCATTCAGTGGCTTGTTACAACCCCGAGACACGAAACAGCCAAACAAATCACAAGAATCATCAGTGCAGTAAAGTGTGTCCCTATTTCCTCAACAATAATACACTAGTAAATGTGTGCCATGTGGGATGCAGCAGCAGGTCATCAGAGTGAGGAAACCAAAGTGAAGTTGGAGTCAGGTACCACCTTTGTAGGAGGACATAGAAAATAATTGAAATGGTGCGATCTGAACTCTTTCAATCATATCATGGGGTTTTTGCACAATGGAGATTTTGAGTTCTGGGAGAACTCCCTCCCACCTCCTGAAACCTACAAATGGAGATAACAACCAACGAAGCAAACAAAGACCACGAGTACCCTCTTTCATCATAGATTCCCAAAATATCAACAAACCCACAACATTTATCTCTCATCGAATCAATCAGTTGAAAAAAAACAAGAAGTTATCAGCTTTTTTTGGGGATTTTAAAGTCACGTGACCAAATAATTTGAGATCAATCCTCTAACGGATCAGAATGATTCTCGCAGCGATGGGAGCGTTTTCCGAGCATATTTTGGGTTCTTTCATCCTAATACAGTGTGTGGTCACATCATACATTTACTCCAGCAATTGCGGTGTCACAAGTTTGTCCCATAAGTGGACGGAGATGGAAAATTGCACGACGATAAAGTGGCGGTCATAGTCAGCAGGAATGCTTTGGTGATCTCAGAAGGACACTTTGATCATCCGCTCCACAACGATTTCCACAGGACGAAGCTTGTCGGCTTGCAAAGGAATCCAGGACACAAAGGGTTAAAAGATTGCACCATTGCTTTAAGAGGACTTGAGCAGTTGGAATGAACATAAAATCAATGAGAAATTCTTCATAGAAATAATTGTCCTAAATTATGTGCTGAGCATTGCCAGGCTGGTGTACAATGTGGGAACTAAAGGGCTTGCAAAGTACAATCTTTTTTTAGGAGCAATAACCAAAACACCAGAAATCATTTCTATCAATATTCTCAGGTAAGCTGTTTTTATATTTATTATCACATTTATAAACTTATAACGTGCTCACCTGTGGGTTAGTAAATCTTTGTAACGACTCTTGCAGCCTATAATTTCATCGAACTGCTGCCTGGTTGGTCAATGACTTGCTGCTTTCCCTTCTTGATCCCCGATAGAGGATGACATCACCTGGCCTGCTCGAAATGACCATGATATCGGCTAGCTGGCTTTTCGACTCTCCGAACGAATCCATCAAACAAAGTTATTCCATTACAATGGCGATTATCACTTCCCATCTGCTCATTGTTGTTTGTTTTTTTTGTTTTTTTAATTCTGCATTGTTTCCGAGGCAAGCGGAGAATTGCAAACGGGCAGGTTCTAAATTTTCGCCTTTTTTATATCTTTGATCTAATTAGTGTATATAATGTCCAATTCATAGCACAGAAGAACCATGGAGGATCACAAGATCGGGTGGCGAGGCCTTGCTGATAATGGACCGACTGCTCGCCTTAGCGCCATTTTTCACAGTGACAATTATTTTATGTTTGCATTTCCTGGCCTCATATTTCACCAGGATGCTGGTTGTTACCGTGTGAGCCATTTGCTCCTGATATTTTCCAACGGGCGAATGATTTAGGCCTGCGGGTGTATGCATTTGCTGGGAAAAGTAATTTTATCATGAGGCCTTGTGTTTCTACTTCCTTTCCCTCGATCATTTTCAGGAATAGACTGTGCACTTTTCCTTCTGGTGCCACCTGGTGCAGTGTTTTGCAGGAAGCACTGTATCATGGAGCACTATACCTGGCTGTGTCATTTGCAACAGGGTATCCTACGCAAGATGTCTGGGTTGATGCACGCGGCCTAATTTTTTTTAGTTTCCTATGTGACTCAATCTCAAATTAACCATATTCCTTCATTGGGTCCCTCCTTGTTCATAACTTCTGCAGTGATCTTCATGAGGTTCAATGAATGTTGAGCCTCCAACTGGATATAAAAACAGATCAGATATTTAACTATTATAAGACAGAGCTAATGTTTAAGAAACCCTTCGAAAAATGTTCATTTATAATAATTACTTCAGCAGTTACTGTTATGCTAATGAACTTGATGTCCTACTTAAATTATGCAGAGAACTAAAATTGGCCTCCATGTTATGGACTGGTGCTCTTAATAGAAAAAAAAGTAAGACAATCTCGAAATTGATGAGTCCCAAAGGACAAAACAGCTGTCCTCGAGTGGCTTTGTTAACCCAAACTACATGGAGCTACAATTCTCTGCCTCTACGCAGCGTGTGAGAGGCACTTCTCCGTCCTTGATTTATTTATAAGAGTAACAGGAGGATTTGGACTAAACATGATTGTTGTAAAAAAAAAAATTATTTGAGGAAAGGCAGCATCCATATTATGCGAGATATTATCTGTTTGGAGAACATGCTCATTGGTATATTTGTATTCTCACAAAGTCCTGGGAACAGTCAAACCAATCTTGATGAAAACTACTACGACTGTGGCTCAGCCCTAATTAATCCTGCCTTCTTCGTGGTGTTGGCCGAGGGGAAAGCTTGCACATCTTTTTCACGAACCGTGCAATAATCAGGTCTGATGTTTGACTAGAGCTGTTTTGAGCATGACGTAGCAATTTGTTTGCAATGCAGGCGATAACTCACTTACTCTTTATGAAAAACATGGTTGGATCTTTAATGTTCGTTATGTAATTCCTTACCGTCAATCCAAGGGATGATGCACGCAGGCCTTGCCTGCGAAGCAACAATCCGACAGTTTATAGTTTCTTCGGGAATGAACCCCATACTGGATGGCTCGGAGGTAAGTGCACTCACTACCTCCGCACCATGCTTTCAGTCAAATTGATGAAAACTGAGGGGTGATTAATCTCCTACACTAGAATGGGAAAACTATACTGACATAAGGACTATGTTGTACATCTATATACATATATAAATGCTAGTTGCACGATTGTGTCTGAACGGGGTAAACGTCATAACCGCAGCATGTACAATGCTGAATGATGCCTCATTTAAGAGCTCTTGAGTCCGGACAGTGCATGAGGAGGTCTAAAAATATCGAAATTCAGGCAAGTTTGAGTTGTGTGCATTTTTGTTGTGCACACGGGTGGTGTATAGGCTCAGAGTCGTTGGTTCCCACCCTCTACCGGAAATAAAATAAAATAAATTAGTCCGTCAATTTTGTCAATGTATAATTACCTTTCCATCGATTTACTTCACAGAGAAACCTTAGCAGGCTTAACAGTTAGTGACTACTGTATATTATGCTGCCAAAGGTCGTTCCTTGCAAACTCCATAAATATTTCACACTCCATTGGGAACAAATTATCTTGCAACAGCTCGCTGGAATCGTATTATCCGCTAGTTCAGTATAAAGAAAAGTTTTGTTCCAAAAATAAAACCAGAAAGCCAGCTGTTTTGGAAACTTTGATTTGATGAGTGAACACAAGAATAAAGCATCAAATAAATTGGAATCATTTATTTTCTAAGTGAACCAATCACCAACAAGGTTGCAGTGATTTCACATCCAATCACCATCTCCAAAGCATGCCCTCTTTTGGGTACCGTACTCTGTTTAGCAATTTGCCACATCTGCATTTCCTTGTGGATGTTAAAGGTCTCACGGCATCTTGAGAGCAATTTTAAACTGTGACATGAGTACAGTGTACAGATTTCCCTGACGAAGGCCACTCTGAAAGCCTTCAATTTGATTTATTGCCCTCATTCAGATCACGAAAGAGGAAGTAGCTTGTATCCGTTTATTTGCCTTCATTCAGTCTTTCAAAATAATTTTTTCTGTCAAAATTGATGTCAGATAATTCTCTGTTTGTCTTCTTCCTTAACCATATGCCAGCTCTATGATTATTGTTCATAAACAAATGCAGAGCGATAAAATGTTGTCTTAATGCAACCTACTTTTGTATAAATTACTGTGCTCCAGCTGTTACAAGCCCTACGTATGCTCCAAGTATGCTCTGAGAGCGCTGATATAACAGGTCAGGATATCTTTGAAAACGAGCGTGGGCGGTCCGGCAGACAGCCTGACATCCGGCCGTTTCCATTCCATGGAAAGGAAAAAAAAAACCTAGTATGCTTTTTCAAGGAGCAGGTTTCTGTCAACCATCATGTCGTGGGACATCACTGTGTTAATTGCATCTCTCCCACTTCAAAAACCCATTTGATTTATAATAACGGGGAGACTTAAAGGAGTGTCGGAGCCAACTTTCTTCTTGTTCCTGAAAAAGCTGAAGGTTTGGTTTGGAGCTTGGAGACAGCTCCCTTTATTTTGCCCTAGTTATTTTGTCCAATTTCTTTATAGAATCACCCACTTGATTTAAGAAAGAAATTGGACAAAAGATTTCTTTCTTCACATCAAAAAACATTTATACACATCCTTACTAATAATTCTACGACTGCAGTACTTCCTACTTCCACTAAGTAATTAGTCCCAATTCATAGGATCAGCTCAGGAACGTATTTGGCCAAAGTCTTTCGAGAAACTGCTGGTCAGGCCTGATGTTCCACTGAAGGTGCCAAATTTGGAATTTGTTCAGGATGTCATTGATAACTCGCCAACTCTTTTCAAAAAACACCATAGAATTTTTAACATCCAAAAACTAATCTGAACAGATGAGTACTCCGGCTAAACATCAATCCTATGGATGGCAGACACATTGATGGCCCTGCATGCAAAACAGCAGGATGACAGTTTATAGGTAGGTTGAGATTTAAACCCACATTGGATAACTCAGTGGTGAGTCTGCAAACCTTGAGGCTATCCTCCCAGCCCCACTAATGATACATATGTGTGCATATATATATATATATATATATATATATATATATATATATATATATATATATATATATATGTTTTAAACCTCCACATTTTTTGGACTATCTTGTTCATCGAACTTTCTGAATCCTTGTCTTTAAAGGGAAAAATAAAAGTTCAATATGAGAAGTAGAAAGGAAAAAAAAGAGATGGAGATTCAAAAAGAGAAATCACATGGTTATGTAGGTTGAGAGCGTGGTATAAGAAACAAAAGAAATTAAAGAGAAACTGAGATGAACAGACATGCAGACAGACACAAATGGAGATGGGGAAATTGAGAGGGTGTTCTTGTGTGACATTGGCAGCGAGCATTGTGCGGGTGATGAAAAATTCCAGATAAAACCTTTGCATCATGATTCAAACTTTCATACAAGAGATTTCCTCCACATCACAGGAGCTTGAGGCACGCCGTTGAGGTATGAATCCTGGTGCGAACAGCCAGGATGACATTGGTGATGGAAAGAACAAATATTCCTTTCATGCTTCCCTTTTTTTAATGCTCAGAAAATCCTCCTTGAATGTTTCACAGGCAGCACAGTGATGGGTTGGACACATGCAATTACTGCTGTGTGGAGATGGCAGACTCTGCGCCAGATTTGCAAGGCCTATTAACGACGACTGTGGCATTCACATTTTACTCACATTGTGTTGTGAGAAAATAGAAAATGCGAATATAGGATAAAATCTTGACAGCCTCTTTTCCTCAAATATCATTATGCCTAAACAATTATGGTAAGATGAGGCAAGACACCCTCCCCCTCTTTCTCCAGGCGTATAACCTCCTCGGTCCTGACATTATGTTCAGTATCCTTAACATCCACACCAGAGGGCTCTCTGCCTAACGGTATAGCAGGAAGTTTACAACGTACAGCCAAAATGTGGAAAGATATACGTCAAATCTTTCTTTCCCAAGATATTCAGCTAATTTTCAAGGAATTCCATGGAAATATGAGAAATGGAAAAAGTGTAAATCAGCTCATTCATGGCCTGTGAGATGTCTCAGGAACAAGGTGGGGAAGGGCTGTTTTAATGGATTATAATGGTAATGAACTTCCACCACGGACGTTGACGACGAGAACATACACAGATGGATGCATATTTTGTTGCCAGTTAGAGTAACAATTCATATCGTGAGAGAGCTGCATGTTGAATCGCAATCTGGAAAGATGTTAGCAAGAGGGAGCGTGAGTGTGTGACTGTAGCGATGAATCTTTCCTGGAGAAGGACATTGTGAGACAATCGGGAGTATGTGGACCAGGTGGGCAACCATTATACCACAGATTTTAGTGCCGAGTGTGAGCAGAATGCATGAATAGTGGGCTGCAAGAACGTAGATATACATTAGAGGATGTGTAAGAAGGGTTTTTGAGGTCATGATGGAGATGGTTTCATGCAAGAACAAGAACAGCACTTGGTAGAGTGCATACCTCCGCCAGGCTGAACATTTTACTTTTTGTATCACACTGATGAGCCAGATCTGAAACTGGCCCTTAACCAAAATCGAATGGGTTTGTTCTTGTCACACACCAAACTTATTCACCAAATTTTGTCATAATCCGTGCATAACTATTTGAAATATAATGCGATGTATCCATTTGGCCCGATCTCTCAATGGTGAAAAATCATTTTAAAAATTCCAGTGTTCTAGTATCCGGATCTTCGCCAAAATCTAATCAGTTGATCCTTGTCCCCCCCCCCCACACACACACACACACACACACACACACACACACACACACACACACACACACACACACACACACACACACACACACACACACACACACACACACACACACACACACACACACACACACACACACACACACACACACACACCTCTGTGGTGTATTGGCAAGGCACAATGCGGGGAGCGTTGTGGGGGCGTGGAGGAGTGGTTTTGGTAGTCACGTGTCCGCAAGGCTTATAGGTGTTCGCGCCGCTAGAGGCGTGTGTGTAGTCTACAGTAGTGTGCATTCGGACAGGCAATAAACAGAATTCGACAACCCTCACGACTCTCCGTGCCTCACTGCCCTCCGGACATTACATTGGCGACGAGTCTGTTTCGGATCGACGTGTGTAGAGTGCCTGGTTTCATCGGTATTGACTTGGAGTTTTCTGGCCGGGGCAATTGGATTGTCGGGTGCACGGAGCGCCGGGAAAATCGGCGCAGCTCGCGCGGTTCGAGTTCGACCACCTGGCGAGGAGCCCAGGGAAGCGCATCGAGAGTTTCGCGTGCCCGCGGCCGCACGCACAGTCTTCGGTGCGGGTCGAGTCCTGCGGCCAGACGTCTCGCCGTCACCTACGAATTCGCATCGAGTGAACTGCAGGACGGCTCGAGGATGGTGGAAGGTCGGGGCATGGCGCACAGACGAGTGCCCGTCGTCGGAGACGACTTCGAATTGTTTTCAGAGCAGTTGGGGTGCTATTTCCACGTGAATGATGTAGACGACGAGAGCAAGCGCAAATCGATCTTGCTCGCCTCGCTATCAACGGGACATTATCGACTGCTGAGTGATTTGGTAGCACCGGATAAGCCCAGTGACGACGGGCTGTCGTTTAAGGACATGGTAGAGAATATGAAAGCCCACATGGCACCGGAGAAGTCATTGCAGCTGGCTCGATACCAGTTCGATCACCTCGCGAAGGGTGCGGAGGAGCGCGTCGCAGATTTCGTGGCGCGGGTGAAGCATTCGGCCATGACTTGCAAGTTCACGACAGAGGAGCGTCCAGCTCTTCTCAGGGATCGCTTTATTTCTGGGCTGCAAGATGCGAAGATGGTGTCGGCGATTCTGCGAATGCGAGGGGTCGACGTTACATTCGACTCGGCAGTCGAGACTGCTTCAGCTATCGAGCAGACACTCACAGATGTCCGCGCCATCGCCGGCCAGGGTGTGACGGGTGATTCCAGCTGGGGCATGCCGGGTGACCCCGGGGTCCACGCGATGACCCAGGTGCCCCAGGTCACGCACACGCCTTTCGGTGCGGGTCGTGGCCGCACGCCGCAGCTCGGCCAGCGAGATGAACACACAGGGGTGCTGGGGATGTGGAGGACAGCATCTGTGGCGGGTGTGCCCGTATAAGAACACCGTGTGTTTGCATTGTCACAAGGTGGGACATCTGAAGCGTGTGTGTCGAATGGCGGGGGCCGCCATTAAGGTCTTGGATAGCGAAGTGCGGGATGACCCCAGCGACCTGGAGAGCGGCCTGCAGCCGGAGCATAGCGATCCCGGCGGCCCGGAGCAGGAAATGCAACCAATGTTGAGCCTGTTTTCAATTGGTCCGGAGGTGACAAGACCAATAACAGTAGAGGTCGAGGTGAATGGGGCACCGATCGTGTTCATATTGATACCGGGGCTGCAGTGTCGGTCATGGGCGAACGGACCGCTCGTGACCTCCGCGGTGTTCACCTGGTCAAGACGACCTTTTCGCTGTACACGTACACCAGCGAAGCGATTGCACCACTTGCTGTGACAGACGTCTCGGTGGTCTACCAAGGTCAAAGAGCCCTACTCTTATTGTTTGTGGTACGAGGGGAGGGGCCCGCCCTTTTGGGCCGGGACTGGCTGGCTCACCTCAGGCGAGACGGGATGGCGCCAGCCGGTGGCCTTGGACGGCCCGGCACGGTGGAGGAGGAGGAGGTTGCTGTTTCGGAGTTCGTACCTCCAGGTGCACCTGTGCCTCCTTCGGGGCACGTACCTCCATTTGGGCCCGGGCCTCCCTCGAGACCCGAGGGCGAGGTTCCAACGGCAGGAGCCGCGACGGTGCAACATGGATTTCCGGTCGTTGATTCCTGCAACTGCGACATACGGTTCCGGAGCGACGGGGGCCATGCTAGCTGCGGCAGGCTCTCGCGCTCCCTCGGCGCTCGTGATACAGTGCACACCCATGTCGTTCAGGCGATTTCAGCAGGGGATTGGAGCGAGTCGGTCGCATTCAAGAAGTTCGCGGAATGCGAACATCGCCGGTGGCCTCTGCGACGTTTAAGTGGAGACCGGCAAGCAAGTCGTCTCAACGTCGTGGCAACCAAGAGGCGTACGCACGATGTGGTTCATAAATTGCTAATTGTTGTGTATTTGATTCTCGCAGCACGAATGATTCAGCTTGGCGTTGGTAAAGCAAATGCCGACAGTCCGTGTGTGAGCATAATGTTTGGTTGGGATCAATCAATATGATGATCAATATGATGTGAAGAACTTGCGGACGATCGTTGCGAATAAAGAGGTCTTTCTGATCTCCAGCTGCGAGGACAGTCCGTGGTTCGCTACCCTCTCATGTGTGGGAATTATACTAGGAGAACGCGCTGTACGTGAAGGGAAGTTTGCATCTGCGCAGACGATGTTCTTGTTGCTTTATAACATGGCTGAATATGATGCGTGGTTTTGTATGGGATTGCTGGGACTGCAGCCGGCTAATTGCCGGTTCGACTCACATGTGGGACGCCGGCGCTGTTCAGCGTCGCCCCTCCCGTTGCTCTCGCGGGGGCCTGGCCGTTATCTTCCCAAGGCCTCCCCACCCGCTGCTCAGCACCAGCGGCGGCTCCCTTATGTCGGGCAGACTCAGCGTGTTTACCTGTTTCTGTCCGTGGGGGGACGTGCGAGCTTATCAAACGGGCAAGGACGGGTGAGTTTGGCAAGCTTGGACCAACAGAGCTTGTCAGCCAGGGGGCGCGGGAGGTCATCTCGGCGTGTCACCACGACCTCGCCGGTTGGCGTGTAAGCATGAGCCGCCTGGGGGCGCTTCGGCTGCGTAGTGATGCTGTGCTCCCCGACTTGCTTCTTTATATCTTTAACATGGCCAGGGTTTTGTGGTCTGCAGCCATCATTGGGTTCGTCGTGCAACTCAGTACTCGAGCACCTGTCCACTGCATTTTTGGTTTCAACTCGCTCGCGCCGACGCGATATATGTGTGATGGGGATAGAGGGCTGAATTGTGGGCCAGATTATATCGACGGCATTGTTGTGACAGGTTGTGCAGATGAAGCCCATTTTTCTTTTGTGCCGTACTATGTTTTGCCTATTATGCTTATCATTATAATTATCATTTTATAATCATGTTTTTAGGAGGGAGGAATGTGGTGTATTGGCAAGGAACAATGAGGGGAGCGTTGTGGGGGCGTGGAGGAGTGGTTTTGGTAGTCACGTGTCTGCAAGGCTTATAGGTGTTTGCGCCGCGAGAGGCGTGTGTGTAGTCTACAGTAGTGTGCATTCGGACGGGCAATAAACAGAGTTCGACAACCCTCACGACTCTCCGTGCCTCACTGCCCTCCGGACATTACAACCTCCATCAAATTTACTCCGAATCCATCCATAACGTTTTGAGATATCCTCCTCACAGACAGACAGACAAACAAGCAGGCAGACAAGCAGACTAAATTACTCATACAGCGACACTTGGCAAAACAGAATGAATCAAACACTTTTGTGGTGTTCCCTCCATTGTCACGGCTGGGAAATAAGAGGCAATGAGGGACTCAGTTTACCACTGGATTTCTTGTTGAACAAAGTCAAATGAATGAAAAACATATATTGTATTTGATATGTATGTATGTATATATATATATATATATATATATATATATATATATATATATATATATATATATATATATATATATATATATATATATATATATATATATATATATATACTGTAGTTTTGTTGACAGGCCGACTGTGATAAATGTTGGTGTTGTGTTGTAGTTAAATTTGTTTTATTTTATTTTGAATCTGTTTATATTGTTACGAATTTCGGTCCGCCCGGCGTGCGATCAGCCACGCAACTCGAATCGCGACCGCGTCGCCCACCGGAACGGATAATTCAGTCGTGACCCTCCTTGGAACTATCGCCAGGAACTAGTCATGGGTGGGTCTTTCGACCACATAGGCTGGAGGCCTGTGGAGTGATCGAACGGGTGTCGTACTCAGATTGGGCCACCCCGGTCGTCACGGTGCTGAAACGGAATGGAGACGTCCGATTGTGCGGGGACTTCAAGTCCACGGTTAACCCGGGGCTCAGTGTGGAGCAATATCCACTGCCATCAATTGATGAAATATATGCACGATTGGTGGAGAGTCGATACTTCACGAAGCTAGACCTGCGTGATGCATATTTTCACCTGGTGATGGATCCCGGGAGTAGCAAGCTTTTGACAATCAACATGTGTCAAGGGCTCTATCGATATACCCGACTCTGTTTTGGGATTGCTTCGGCCCCAAACTTGTGGCAGAAAGCCATGGATCAGGTTTGCATTGGCCTGCCCGCTCAGACCTCTTGCTTCTCTTGCTTCTCATGTTCCACTGCACCTCGTATACCACAGTTGGCGACGAGAATGGAATTCGAACCCACGCGTGCAAAGCACAATGGATTAGGTTTGCATTGGCCTGCCCGCTCAGACCTACCTGGACGATGTGCTCATTGCGGGGAAAACAGCGGACGAGCACCTTGCGAACATTGCCCGAGTGCTGACAAAGCTAGAAGCGTGCGGCCTGCGCTTGAACAGGGACAAGTGCGCGTTCTTCAAGCAGTGCTTGGAATACCTCGGGCACATCATCACGCCGGAGGAGCTGTTGAAAGGCCCTCGGAAGGTGGAGGCGATTCAGCACATGCCACCGCCTCGCGACAAGACGCAGCTGCGCTCGTTCAATGGTATGGCCCAGTATTACCAAAGGTTCGTGCATGGGCTCAGCTCACAACTTGTGCCGTTAACGCGGTTGCTCAGGAAGGACGAGCGCTGGGCCTGGGGGCCTGCACACCAGGCGTCGTTCGACCGCGTCAAGTGGCTGCTCACAGAGGATACGGTCCTCGTGCACTACGAGCCTGCGCGTCCGCTCTTATTGGCATGCGACAGCTCTGCATATGGCATCGGGGCAGTGCTCTCCCACAGGATGGACGATGGTTCCGAGCGGCCTGTTTGTTTTGCATCCCGGACCCTGTCCGCAGCAGAGCGGGAATATGCCCAGATCGAGCGCGAGGCTCTCAGCCTCGTCTGGGGTGTGCGGAGGTTTCATCAATACCTGCTGGGGCGGCATTTCACTTTGCAGACGGATCACAAACCGCTTCAATTCATCCTGAGACCCGAACGCGGGGTACCGGTGGTAGCGGCCGCGCGAATACAGCGGTGGTGTCTGTTTCTTGCTGCTTACGATTATGATATTCAGTTCCGAAGCACCGAGAAGCATGCTAACTGCGACGGGCTCTCGCGCTTGCCGTGCGTGGAGGGTCCAGCTGCGTCTGAGTTGGCCGACCGAGTCGATGTGTTTGCGCTGGGCCAGGTCCAAAGTGGGCCGATCACGGCCAAACAGGTCGCGGTGGAATCGGCTCATGATCCAGTGCTCGCCCATGTCATCCAGGCGATTTATATGAGGAATTGGAGAGATCTACCTTCGGCACCGGCATTTCAGCCTTTCGCGTCGTGCGCATCGGAGCTGTCGTTGGTCCAACGGTGCGTTATGTGGGGAATGAGGGCGGTGATTCCGCCGAAGTTCAAGCAGCGGTGTTTGGAAGAACTGCTTGTCAGTCACCTTGGCGTCGTGAAGACCAAGAGTCTTGCTCGTAGCCTGTTGTGGTGGCCGGGGTTGGACAAAGACATTGAGCAGTTGGTTAAGCGTTGCACCACGAGTCAAACAGATGCTGATAACCCGCATCGAGCCTCGGGACTATGGCCGACCCCAGCCAGGGCCTGGCAGAGGGTCCATGTGGATTTTGCGGGGCCGGTTAATGGCAAAATGTTTTTGATCAAGATCGATGCATTCTCTAAATGGCCGGAGGTTGGAGTATTGCAGCATACATCAGCAAACATTACAGTCGAGAAACTGCGGACGATCTTTGCTAATAAAGGATTACCTGAGATCCTGGTCTCTGATAACGGTCCGCAGTTCATCGCAGGTGTATTTGATGAGTTTATGCATCAAAATGGTATTTGACATCTAAGGTCCGCACCGTATCATACTGCGACGAATGGGCAGGCTGAGTCGTTTGTTAAGATTTTGAAACGGGCTTTGCGCAGGGGGGGGGGGTGTTGCACCTGTGCAGACGGTGATCGATGTCTTTTTGCTCCATTACAGGAATGCGATTCATCCTGTCACAGGTGATTCTCCTGCCATTCGTCTCTATGGATGGGCATTGCGGTCCAGACTGGTCGGTGAGTGGGGCGGTATCGTGCCCGACGCTGCTGCGCGGTTTTGATGTGGGACAGCGGGTAATGGTATGCGATTATTTCCACTGTTCCAAATGGGTGCCGGCTGTGGTCTCTGTGGTACTGGGGCTGGCGAATTGCATGGTGCGGACTGATAGTGGGGAGGTGTGGAAGCGGCACGTGGACCAAATGCATGATCGTTGTTCAGCATCACCCCCCCCCCCCGCACCGAGCGATGTGGGTTCCCCACCTGTAATGTCGCCAGGGCTGGACGTGCCGACGCCCGTGGGGTCTCCACCTGATTCAGTCCTGCCCGAGGACGTCGGGCAGGCTGGTCGGCCTGGGGTGGTTGTTATTGCGGATGGGGCAAGTCCGGCGAGGGTGTCACCTCGACCGAGCCGGGAGGCGTCTGAGCCTGGGCCGTCTGGCGTCGCTGCCTGCCCGAGGCGGGTCAGGATGCGGCCGCGGTACTTGGAGGATTTTGAGTGTTGATTGGTTTCGGTTGGTCATGTTATGATTGTCCTTTCATCATTTGACTTGTCATTTTACGAGGGTAGGAGTGTGCTGTATCACGTGATTGGGTTTTCGTACATCATGACTCGCCCGCTAGGGGTGGCAGGAATGTACATCAGGACGCGCAATAAAGCGGAGTTGCTGCTATCACTCTTGCTTCTCATGTTCCACTGCACCTCGTACACCACAACCACAATCGTGCCAATCGGCCACCCGCGCAGGATAGGGTTGTTCGCCAAACTCGACCTACCTAAGTACCTGTGTGGGTAGTTAACTGGGCGATCGTACCTCGCCGTTGGCCGGCCTCGGACACGAACCGCTTAAGCGGTCCGTTCCGTGCTTCAGTGATAACCGAGCGGTGTTATCGCCGACCCCGAGGATGTTATTCTAATTGCCGAGTGCTTACACCCTTCTACCAATTCCTTCCGTGATGCAAGATGGAACTTTCAAACAAGGGAAAGGACGCAACGAAACGGGGAACAGTTCAACAAGCACATTTTGTTGCACACTCAGACAAGGCACGTACTTACAGTCATACAGTAAATCATGCACGTACACAGTGAAAGCAAGCAAAGGCAGAGTTACAACTGAATATTTATTCACACAATTACTTAAACAGGTTTACTTTACAAGACGGCACCACCACATGCACTTACACAAAAAGCAAAGAAAAGCCACCCTCGAAGACAAGGGTGGCAGACAGGTCCGTGGACCAAATGTACGTGGAATCTGGATGAGCGGCCAGGTCCACGAGACCGAAGGGTCTTACCCGTGCCCTCGTGGCGCGATGGCGGGCAAGCCGCGATGTCAGCGTAGCTGCGCCTGGCTTCGTGCCCCTGGCAAGGTCGGTGAGCTCTCTCCGGCGTTCTCCGTGCAGGCACATGTTTCACCATCAGCACCACGGTTGGGGAGGGGAACGGACAGGGTTACCGGTGCTTCTTAGCACGGAGCTCGGTAAGGGAGAGGGGAATTGCTGACGCTCCGTCCAACGAGTTGACGCTCTGGACCGCACTGGCTTCGGCGAACTCATCCTGGCTGTGGCCTCCACTACGCCCCTTCTCCAGCGGCGGTCCCCACTCAGCCCTTTGGTTTGCCTCTGAGCCCTCCTCCGCGTCCCTGCTCCACTCAGCAACTCGCCCTCCTCGCCCCTCAACTTCGACCCGAGCTCCGAGCTCCTTCCTCTCCGTCGATCGGCCCCCGTCTGCCTTTCCCCGTCTGCTTCGAGCTCCATCTCCCGACTCTGCCCCACCGACACTGCCACTGCCGACACTGCCGCGAGCTGCGTTGTACTCGCGCTTATATAGGCCGGGGGAGGAGTGCATATGTAAATTTGTGGATCCCAGCGGGTTTGGAGGCGGGGCTACACCACCTGATGCTCAGCCATTGGATGGATGAAAAGTGGGCGTGAATCATTCCTGATCCGATTTCTTCTTCGAAAGGATCCCATTCACAACCCATGGCACGACGTTCGGTAGAAAGGCGAAGGTGGTGGGAGTTTGCTGTGGTGGTTTGGGAAGGGTGTTGGTGGTGGCGATTTGGTTGCTGGCAGGCGTCGTTTGAGAATGGCGGTGAAGCGATGTTTGCGAGGTGGAGTTGTGGAGGTAAAGAGGTGAAGGTGGTGGTGTTTGAGTTGTAGTTGTTTGGGAATGATGTTGGTGGTGGCGATTTGGTTTTTGGGGGATGATTGGTCCAAAATAATGTTAGAGAAAAGAAAAACGGCTATCTCAAAGAGTCGCAGCCCGATGAATCACACGAATTCCCTTTAAACAACGGTGGGGAACTATCTGCACATAAACTTAGCGTCATAACTGATCTAAGGACCCTTTATGGTGTATTGCAAATTTCCACAGCCGTAACAATATGTTTATTATGATGATCATCTGTTTCTGCGAAATTGTCAAAAGTATAAACTTGTGCCCCATCTCCCAGTTTTAAAGGATCATTAAAAAGATTCCAGGATCAGCATCCCTCAAACAAATTGATGATTTAATCCTCAGTTTTGTGAAGAAGGTTATTTTCATTTTGTATCTCCAATCCAATTTTCTGTTGAGGAGAAGGAAATAATTAAATAAATAACAAAATAATTAAGCAACTAAATAATTAATTGATGCAACAAATAAATAACTTTGGCATTAAATAATCAATTAATTAAACAAAGAATTTGATAATTACTTCATTAATTAAATAAATAAACAAATAAGAATTTTGTACGTTGGGTAGAACTTAAAATTCATCAATTCTAAGTCATTCATATCTTCCAATGTTAAAGGATCATTAAAAAGATTCCAGGATCAGGATGCTGACCAAAAATGCGTGTTTCTGTCCTCAGCCGGTCACCTGTATGCACAAAAACATTTTTCAGAACAATTACTTCAAAACTGTGGACAAAAATCGTGTGACAGACAAACAAACAGATATTCAGACCAACATACTGTACTTGGCAAAATACTTTCACCAAGTAATAAACAGACAGACAAGCTGGTAGACGGCGATGGGTCGCCGAGCATGGAAACTATAAGATATAGAGCAAAATGGATGTCATATAGCGGATAGGGAATCACCTTAAGATTATGCATATCAAATCTCATCCAGTTCCATCTACTGATAACTACTCGGTATCCATTTGAATGAAAAGTACCGAAAATGCGGTTTGAAATCGGAAATCCCCAAAGTTCGAGGGGGTGCTGTGGGTGAACAAAGATCTAAATCGATAATCCGGCTCGATTGTTTGTGCACAATGTATTCCAGATGATGAGTGTGAATTTTCATGACCATCCGACCATAACCCTAGGAGGAGTAGCATTTGGCACGAAGGCACCTCCAGCTCTCGCATATTATTGATTTTTGCACTAATTGACCTTTGACCCCTGACCTAAGCAAAATCGGTCAATATGTCCTGAGGCAAAGTTGTAGTACTCGTTGAGTACCATGAACCTGCAAAGTTTCATTCGGATCGATGCACTCACCTGGTCATGAGAGGGCCTTCAATTTTCACCAATTTTCGTGCATACCCTAATTGTAGGGGGTGCTGCGGGTAAAGTATTCCATATATGACAAAAACCGGAATATATTTGATAGAGCATCACCTGTAGATCATTTGTGCCAAATTTCATAACCCGACAGAATATGGCTTTCGGAATTGATTTCGCGTGAACGGTACCGATTTTGAAGGTTTGTGGGTTGTTGCTAAGGAACCAAAGCGTCCCTAGCAACCATCACAATTTCCAAAGCACTAGGTCATAAGATGTACCTACCACCTGAGTTTGGTCAAAATCCGCCCCCGTTTACTACCAATTATGCTGATGACAAACGAACAAACATCCAAACAAAGAGACAGAATTACTGACAATAAGGGTCACCTATTTCGGCGACCCAACAGAGGAGAGAATATATCTTCAGTGGCAGAGGTAATTAAAGTGGAAGTCGCTGACTTTGCATGGAAATTAAGTCAGAAAGTTAATTTTAGATCCAAATTGTGTCACATTGTGCATAGGTTTGCTCGAGAGGGTTTTTGATTTGATCAAATAGCTGATAATGAGAATGTTGAACATTTGGCAGTTGATGGATTTGTGAAGCTTCTTTAGGAAGTGTTTCAACTAGCCTCAGTTAAAACACCTGGTGTAATGGTTGCAGCGTCTGCACTGATTTGGGAGGTTGGTGGTTTGAACCCCAACTGAGACATACCAAAGACTTTATAAATGGTATGTGCTGCTTCCTTGCTTGATGCTCAGCATTTCAAAAACACTAGAACACGGTCGAACAATTACAAGTCTGAAATTATAGTGTAGGCTTTGATGGGCCGAATCACCTCCTCTTGCATCAAAGTTCCTTTTAAGAAAACATATTAATAAGTGAAAAAAAACAGAGACGAGGCTATATCGTTCAGGTTTTAATTTATATTGCGGGGATAGAGAAAGCAAAATTATTGAGCTGGAAAAGGAATGGAGGATTTTTTTTTATTGAAAATGCAAAATATCAATAACGGAGAATAATAGTGCATGGGTCAATTTCGTGTGAAGCAAAACAAATGAGGTGATAAAAATTTATTACAAAAAGGAAGGACGAAACTTTATGGTATTGGTTTGAAGTGTTGGCCGATCTACGATGGGTATGGCTTCCGATTATGTCCCGGAACGATACCCCCAGACTACAAAAACAGCCAAACAATGGTTCTGTCGTCCAGGAGCCAAAAGGTCATTGCTCTCCTGGAAGTAAAAGTTTATCCACACAAAGGTATAATGTTGGAGCCTCCATATGTTGGTGTACATAAGGGTGGGAAGACTTTCTGAGTTGTCTGGATTACCCGAAGCAGTTGCATTTGTGGGCTCTTATTCAGCCTTTTGCAGAGTAATCGATTCGTTTGCCTGAGTTGCTGCAGGTTTGAAGCATCTGATGATAAGGTCTCTTGAGAGAGTCTTCAATGGGCCCTGCATACGTCTGCTCAGCTTCTAGCTCAACCCATAGGGTACTGCACCTGGGGTCTAGAAGAATCACCCTTAGATGTGCTATCATTTAAAAAAAAATGGATCAAATTGAGAGTTTCATGAGAGATGGTCAGGGAAGTAGGGTGGTAAATGTTGTTTACCTGAAGAAAATGAAACGAGCCCCTACCTTTAAAAAACACACTCATCATTAACTAATGTAGATACCCTTAACAAACCAAAACAAGGTGAGGGCCAGAAACCAAGTTTGAGAGAGACTTCACATTACATTGTCGTGAGGCTTGTTGATACAGTGGAAGCCTGTATTACCTTGTCATTGTTAGACGTTAGCATGGCCATAACTCTGGGTCGGCCTGGGAAGGCTCCCCAAAATTTCAAAGACGATGAATACATTTTGATTTATTGCTTTGTGTTACCAATAAAGGCTATTCTAGTGTTATTTTATTCTAAACAAACGAGGGATATTTATTGAGAAACATATTTTGAGTATTCTTAGATTTTTCAATCCTTTTAAAGTATCTCATTGGACTACGCATAAAACTTTGAAGCCTACCCCCAAAATAATCTACCTTCAGTTACGGTTCTGGATGTCAGGAGCTCAAAATATGTGTCCATATTGCATAGGTAATCACATGGTTGAATGCATATATTATAAGCATTGCACAATCAATCATTAGTTCTTTGTGCTGGAAAAAGTACCACAACTATAGGAGAAGGTACAAGTCGATTTCTTAATGATGTATCAGATGTGATGTTAATGCTGTATATAAGATGTGTAATACCATCTACTAGTTTTGGCAAGTCAAGACAATCACTTGTACAAAAGGCTGAATGTTGAATCATTCATCCATGAGAAACTCATCGTGTTTTATAAAACGTAGCTGTGGACAGGATATGATGAGTTGTTTTGAAACACAAGGTCAAGATACAGTGATTGGAGAGGGAAGAGGTGTGAAATAACTTTCTGATCCTGTCTAGCAATTCTATGCAATGTATCATTCTGGCCGATGCTATCTCTATCCAGACGGAAGAACAAGATAAATTACCTGTTCTGCAACGATGCTCAGACATGTATGATGTCCCAGAGTCTTGCAGTGTTATGAAAGTAGCAGATTAAAATCTTCAGACAATAACATCACCGGAAATCAAGCTGGATCATTTGATGATCAGAGCAATACTCAAAGTTCAAGTATGAAGTCTAGTAGCAAAAGTAAATCCTCCAATGCATATTCAAAAAGTCATTGTGAGTAAATAAAGGACATATGACTAAGAATTTGAGTTTAAGTTTACTTATTTTGAAACAAGTTTTTGTTAGTACAGGACTCGTTACCTCCGCCACCGAAGGTAGACAGAGGTTATGTTTTCACCCCCATCTGTCTGTCTGTGTTTGTTTGGCTGTTTGTTACTTGGCTAAATTAATTACAGCCCAAACCGCTCAGCTGATCGTTCTGAAACTTTCACAGATTGTAGGCACTGTCCATGCGATGATCCACAACACAGTTTCGTAAAAATCAATCGAAAGGCCAAAAGGTCAACATTGGCCAAATTTCTGAAATTGTCAATTTTCATCTTATTGACTTGGAATTTGAACAGGATTTGCATATTTGTTTGTCATTGAATTCAACCACCATTAATTTTTAAGGTAAAAATTGTTTTGGGGATTTTGCAAGTATCATACTCTGCCCAATGTCTTTCTTGTTTGTTTTTCTGTGAGGAGGATATCTCAAAAAGTTGTGAATGGATTCAGATGAAATTTGTGGGACAGATTGAGCATGTGACAATGACGAATTGATTCGATTTTGTTGAAGATCTGAACCCGGCTACTAGAATTTTAAAAGTAATTCTTCACCATTGAGAGATAGGGCTAAAAATGATACATAGCACGAGATCTCAAACAGTTATGGACGGATTCGGAGGAAACTTGGTGGACAGGTTGTGTGTGTGACAAGGACGAATTGATTCGATTTTTTTAGTGAAGATCTGAATTCAGATCCAGATATGAGAATTTCTTAATATTTAAAGTCATTCTTCACCATCGAGAGATGAGGCCAAAAATGATATGTAGCATAATAAAAAAGAGGCTTGGTTCCACAATTTTTCAATATATACAGAAACAGACATTTTGAAAGACATTACCATAAAACAGACTAAAAAGAAAACCACAAAGCTTTTCTTTGTGCTCCCATCAGGTGAAATTCACACAAAGTGAATGAGGTAAGGAAGAACAGTCTGGAGACACCTATCACCAAAGTCAATTTCGATTGGATGTTCTTTACTGATGCGTCATCACCTCCCAATGGTCCAGGTGAGAGGAGCCTGTTCAGTGTTCAGTTCTCTGATTGGAGGTTGCAGACCCTTCCTTCAGCTGTTGCAGAATCCTCTTCATCAATATCTGTGATCGTGAGATGAGTTCGTGTTCCTCTTCTTCTTTGCACAAATAAGCAAAGCGAGTGAACAAACTCTTTTTGCCGAAATAACATTTGGTCCATGGAAATGATAAATGCCACTTCTAGTATTCGGAGATGCGTTATACTTCGTCCTCTACTCAATATCTTGAATGCATCCACATTATATTGTTCACCACAGTTTGCATTCTCAATGAAATGCTGTCCAATAGCAGATACACACGACGCTGGGACTGATGATGGGACCTTCCTACAAGCACGTACCGGCTGTATTCGTGTACCAATTGTGTTTTTCCTGATGGACAAAGGGACATGCTATTTGATTCTGTCAGTCAGAGTCTGGGTAGTTCTGCTGGGTAGTCTGGGTAGTTACCTTTCTTGTGAAACATTCTAGATGAAACGACATAATGGGTTTTTGTTTTTTCTGAAATGACAAGATTCATGGAAAGTTTGTGAAATTCTATTTGATGACACCATCTACACTTTATGTAGAATAAAAAGGTGGAATTTCTGCCCCTTTCCCATATTTTTCCCTCATTTATCGCCTTAAAACCTCATTGGTTTGTTTTTCTTCCTCCTTCCTAAATCCCTTACCCTCCATCTCCCTTTAATCCATACCCATGTTTCATTATTTTATCTTTCTTGATTTAACCCCCACCAACCCCTTCCTCCATTCATGTCTTGTGCACGCTACGTGCAGCTAGCCATTGAAAGCTTACTGGATGAGCATATCTCAGGAAAGTGTGCAGAAAGTCTTTTGAAGTTTTCATAAGTCTCCGTGCAGGTATATCCAACACAGGTATAGTGTCCAGTCTGCATTGGCAGACAAGTCAAATAAAAGCATTTTATCAACTGAAAACCCATAAGAGGATGTTAACTACCCTGCAGATGTGAGGTGGGGCTGAAGTTTTGAGCGTTAGCACTTTTTCAGAGCAAAAGCGCTTTTTTAGGTTTGTACAAGTCTCATTTGAACCTGCACTGACCTTGTGCCTCGATTGTTTTGTTGGGCATTCACATTGCTATTGGAATGAGATGCTCACAATAATCCAAGAAACGTTTACTTTTGTATTGGACTATTGTGTATCTAATTCCAATAATTTTTTGAATGGCTCTCATACTTTTTTTTAATACATGGGTCTAGGCTCACAGAGGAACCAAACGGAAAAGGGCAGCAGGCTTACAAACCACCAAAGGTTATGGGGGCAAGGGATGGGGTGAGGGGGCTGTGGTTACGCAAGAAGCTCGAGAAGAAGGGGTAACACAAAAATGAATAACAAAGGCCTGAACATGAACATAATGGGAAAGAATCAGCATGTGGAGAAGAGATTGTGGGTGTGCATAAGTGAATGCATGAGGTAGTGATAGGTCTTTGAGAGGGTGAGCAGGTTCAGGTTTCTTGAGGAACACACGTGACTCGGGGTGGCTTGAGGGGGATAAGGTGCAGGAACGTGCAACAGGAGCAAGTCCAGATGTAAGTTTGCATTAAATCGAGAGCCCATCAACTTATTGCTGGTTGTAGAGTGACCGCTGAAAGGAATCCACTTCTTGTCTTGAGTTTCCGATGGTGCAAACTGCACTTAAATTCTGTGTTGCACTTGGCATGCTTTGCCTTCACGATATTCTTGTGCAGCAGAGAATATGCTCCTCGTGTCCAAAACCTGCAGATCTCCATGTTGGATCTAAGGAGTTCAAATAGTGAATGTACTTTTCCTCGGCAAGCCAGTGTACAACATCTTCTCAACTTTCCGTCTATGCATTGACTACAGCTCTTGTCTTCAGTTCTATGATAAGTCTAAAATGAATTAGAATAGAAGATCCTGAAAAGTATACTCAACGAACAAGGACCAACTTTCCATCTATGGCATTAGCAGTGGAGTAATCCAAACCCTGAGGTCCATCACTCAGAGGTTTGCAAATTTAAAAAAAAAACATCATAAACACAGCACAAAGGTTCCCCATGGAGCTCTTTATTTGGATGTCCTATTGGAGGACAGTGTTTTGTAAAATGATTTGGGAGTTTGAGTGTTAATATAAATGAAATAGTAATTTTCACTCGAGCATTGTAGCACTGGGATATCCAAATCCAAAATCCATTGGGACCATACTCTGTACAGAGCATCGGTGCTGCCAAAGCAGTCTCCTGGGCTATTGGGCATAATCCTGGACAGGTCACCACTCCAACACAGGATACTCGAATGGTTCAATCATCCCAGCAAGCTGGTACTCATTTTGCCAACCTGGTATTAATTCAACAGCCAAGCAGGATTTAGAACTCAGGATCCACGGATCCCAAAATCACCACACTAACCATTAAGCCAACACCAAGCATACTGGAATATGGGAGATGGGAAAAGCAGCTCAAGCTTCTTGAGCACAGCATTCATGATGAGCACAGCACTTATTGAGCACAGCAAAATGTCAGTTCCCTTCCTTCGAAGCCATGAAGCTGGTTTTCTCACTTGCTTTCAATCGCAGGCAAACCCTGTGGCATTTTTCAGGCAAATAAAGTTTTGTGTGCCATGACTTGCATATAACACTTGTGAAATTTCGAATTGCCCCTCTCTTTGTAATAAAACTGCTGCATGACATGCCTTTTGCTTGTCCTGAACTGAAACGATTCTTATTTTTCTCAAGATGGTAAATAATTTCACGAGAATTCCAGGTCTGAATGCTAGGGACTGTCACGGTATAGTTCAAGGAATGTGCCATCACTTTTAAGCTGTCCAGTCTGGGTTTGAATCCTGACAAGGTTATACACCGGCACCCTAGTGTTTCATATGCAAGGTGATGGATGCATCAACGCGTGTACCATCCATTGCAATGCGGTTAATTTGGTGGACCCGTCTCCCAGCACTGGAGGCAGTGGTGGGCGTTAAAGATCTCACGGTGTCTTTTGCGAAAAGTAGGCAAATTATCTCTCGGCAGACTGCACAAATTACAAATTGCTGCCACTTTCGGTTGAACCTTGGGTATGGCCAGCCATTTTATGAAAGGTCAGCTGCCAGGCTGACCCCACGAGGTGGGAATAATTGAAGTAGGAGTAGATTCCCCAAACTGAAAGCTCATGTTAAGCTTCAAGTCAATCTGAGGCCTCTGTGATTATCCTTCCATGAGGGAGAAAGAGAAAAAAAACATTGATCAAAAAGGTCACGTTGCAATAACATGCTCCTGCGCCAACTCCATTCCGAATGGTGGCCATCTTCAAAGGGCCTGTACCACCCAACTTATACCAAGAAATACAAGGAACTTCAATGCAACAGGAGGCCATTACACCCATCAAGCCTGCCCAATCCTGCCAATATCCATGTACCCCTCTATCCTCACTCTATTCTATAGATACCTATCCAATTCTAGTTGAAACCCAGGATCATTTATTTTTTGAAATTTCGAAATAAAAACAGGAACTTTTCTGTCACCATAATGACTCAATTGCCACAAAACAATTTTAGTGGAGTGATTGTGGATAATAAGTTGTATTATTATTATTATTATTATTATTATTATTATTATTATTTTGGCTTCGGAGAGAGGCCAATGGACAAATAATGCAATTTTTGGACAAAAGCACACAGGATAACCTACTTAACATCAACAATTCTACATTTAAATTTAAAAGTTGCCAACTCTGCTGTAAGTATCCCACTGCCCCCCCCCCCCACCAACTCCTCCCTCTGCTGTTTCTTTTGTCCAGTTGCATCCTCACCCATTCTGTGTACTCGTACGAGCCAACAACCTAATCTCTGATCACCAATTTGGTTTCAGACCAGGTCACTCCACCCTGGACGTGCTGCTTCTACTCAGCCAACAATGGATGGACAACCTCAATGTCTGACATGAGATCACAGCCGTCTCTCTGGACATATCTCGTGCTTTTTATACAGTATAGCATCCTGCCACACTCTCCAAACTGTCTACCTATGGCATCCAAGGCCAACTCCACACATGACTTCCTGACTTCCTCTCCTCTTGTAGCCAACATGTGGCTCTCAACAGAATCCTTTCATCTCCAATCCCTGGCAAAGCTCGAGTGTCCCAATCCGATTCCTGATTCTCATAAATTATCTCTTTAACATGCTGGAAAATCCCTGTCTATTTGCTGATGACTCCACACTCTGCTGTGACACCCTTCATCCTTCAAACAGGCAGGCTGCAGCCTCTTCCCTTTCTTCAGACCTTGAAAAAAATCACAACATGGTCAAACACTTGGAACATGTCTTTCAATCTTGATAAATCTCACACTGTCACTATCTATCTCTAAAAGGACCGTCTGGAAAACCCTCCAATCTACTTTCTTAACAATCAACTTGAGGAAGTTCAATCATTCAAACTACTGGGTCTCACTATCAGCAATGATCTTTCTTGGGCAAACCACATTTCAAAGCCAACCACCAACTGGGTATCCTCCATCATACAAAGTCTTTCCTTGGCACACCTGAACTCCCATCCACCGACAAGGCCTTCATCCATAGCTTGATGGAGTACTGCTCTCCCCTCTGGGCTGGTTCCCCTGCCTCACATCTTGCTCAACTAAACACCATGGAAACCAATACTTTCAAGATCATTGGAATCTCCTGCAATGAAGCTGAGTATATGGGCTTATCACTTCGCCATCATAGACAGGTCGGTGGTCTCTCTGTCTTCTATCACCTACTCTCTGGTCTTGCAACATCTGCTCTTTCCATGCTTTGTCCTCCCCCCCCTCCCCCTCAGGTTTCTGCAGGGCACATACGGTCGACCAGTTGTTCACCATCATCTCAGATTGCCCCCAATCCAAAAGCATGATCGTTTTAACCCTCGTTAACCCCCTCCCTCACCCCGCCCCAATACCTCCTCCTGCCAAATTTCCAGTTTTCCGTCCTGAGAGTTTCCTTCTGTTTCCATCTTCTCCACCCCTTGCGTCCTCTCCTGCCCCCTATTCTTCCCGACCCCCATTGTTTCTCCAAGTCTCCCCCCATCTTGGCCTTCAACTCTGCTGTTGGTGTTTCCCCCCCTCTCTCTACTGTTCCCTTTGTCCTGTTGCAGCCTGATGTGTTCTATGTACTCGTATCAGTTGTTCCAGGAGACTCGATGATGTATACAAAATAAAAATAACAAATAAAACCTTTACAGGTTCACACAGCATGAGTAATGTATGCTGTATTTTCATTTTTGTGACCCATTTTTCAGTGTTCCTAATATCACAACTCACAAGTACCAATAGAGTAAGCTGATGCAAAATACCAGACCCTAGAAGTACCAATAATGTAAGGTGGTGCAAAATACCCCCAGCTTACCCCCCCTCCCACTCTACCCTGCATATATATATATATATATATATATATATATATATATATATATATATATATGAGTATATATATATATATATATATATATATATATATATATATATATATCCTCATCCTTCATGGCTACATGTTCAGTATGCGAAACATCTTTTCCAAAGAAGGCTCACTGGGTGATATTACAGTGGCCAATTTCAAATAGGACCGAGGAGGATGTGTGTGTGTGTGTGTGTGTGTGTGTGTGTGTGTGTGTGTGTGTGTGTGTGTGTGTGTGTGTGTGTGTGTGTGTGTGTGTGTGTGTGTGTGTGTGTGTGTGTGTGTGTGTGTGTGTGTGTGTGTGTGTGTGTGTGTGTGTGTGTGTGTGTGTGTGTGTGTGTGTGTGTGTGTGTGTACACACACACATGCACTTGGAGGTGGGGAGAAGGGTTTCTTGTCTCATATGCTGCATGGCCAGGTTTGCATACGCCAGTCGAGTACACAATGTTCGACTCTTGCAAAAGAAACGGTGAGATATTTCATGGCCGTTCTCTTATGAAAGTAGACGGAACCTTGGCAGTGCACTTATTAATGCAAAGCCCTGGCTGCAGAACACCAGGATGACAGCTCATAGTCTTGCTGGGAATGGGAATTGAACCCAGACTACACAACTCAAAGACTTCTCAACAGGAGTCTGGGCTCCTACTGAGCTATCCTTGTAAGCATCACGTTAAAAGGTCATTAAATATTCTACACCGAGATCTTGGATTCCACACAATTGGAGCTATCCCAGAAAAAAAACACAAGTCAGGAAAAATCAAATGAATCACAATAAAATCTGCTCAACTAACTGAACTTTATTTATATAATTCCCTCTGAGATTTTTGCATCACCGAAGACAACTTTCATTGGTTGTCGTGTTTCCCATGATGCACAAAAAGCCTGGTGTCGCACATAGGCCTTGTGATAAATTAAATGTTTTTACATTTTGATTGGCATTATTAACAGACAATGACTCGTGAATTTTAAACGATATAAATTGTGTTGGATACCTGATGTTGTCTCTCACTGGAATGTAGGTGGCGGTTAGAGGTTGAGGAGGAAACTGATGATGGTAAGATGACCCAATTTGGATGTATTGAGGTAAAATAGCCAAACAAAATGTGCAAACCATCCATATGTGTCATGCCATGAAGGATTCACTATTTGCAATGGAATTTATACATATTTATTGTAATAATGTTTTCATTCCCTTCCTTCAACGCAGACCAGTGCTGCTGCGGTTGTATGTCGGGGAGGGGGGGGGTGGTTGCTTCTTGGCTCTTCCGATACAGGTGAATAGGAAGTTTCATAATATTCAGGGGAAAACAATTTTTTTAGCCTGTTGTGCAAATGTAATGTTAAGGTTTTGAGATCATGATGCGAAGTGGTGGGTTGGTTTTCATTGGGGGCTTGGCTGTGACTTAATGCATCATTTATGATTCTGAACTCACAGAATTTACGTGTAGTGTTATGGTGGCCAGTCACTGCTCTTTCCTTGATGGCACTCTCTCGTATTGTGTGGAATCATCCCTGAGATTGTTTAAACGAGAGAAACTCAACTGTAAAGACTGAGATAGACTGCTCCTGTTCTGCTACGAGTGCCACTGCGGCTGTTATTCCTCACTGGTCTGTGATCAGAATGTGGATCTGCTGCTGAACCTTTGATGTAACTCACTCGATCAATTTAATTAATGTACAAGCCGGAAGGTGACGATGGTTCGCGGCCATTATTGAACAATGCCACTATAGGTACAATTGAGTTAGTGGAAGCTTTTGAGGAAGCCCCACCGTAAAAACCTATCTCTTCCGTCAAAATTGACCAAATCAAACCGGAATTGTTATATGTTGTACTTATGGACATTACGCACAACTTCTAGGAAATGAAATTGCGAGAAAAAAATAGAGAAAAAAGTTCAAGTGGGTGTGGCTCTGCCCACAAGGGGCGTGGGGCACCCCTCATACAAAAAGACACAACTAGACCATGATATCTAGCTTGTGTCCAAGTTTCATCAAGATCGCATCAAACATCACGGAGCTATGCTCTGGAGAGAGTCACAAACAGACAAACAGATAGACAGACAGACAGTCACAACGAAAATAGTAGTCACTGCTGGTGCCCGCGAACCAATATTAATATTTGACATACAAAATCAATATGCACTTACAAAACAGAGCATGCAAGTCTCATTTTACTTAACACCCTACAATCACACATAATTTTGGGGGTAGTGTGCAGTGGCAATGTTAAATAAAATGAATAAAATCGTAACTCGACATTATAGTAATTACATGGAGCCTGGTGTTGGTTTAGCGAGTAGGGGTGGTGGCTTGGGATCCTAGGGTCCTGAGTTCGAGTCCCGTTGGCCACTGAATTGACACCAGGAGGCTGACTCAACCTGTTATCCTTCCGAGGTTGGCGAAATGAGCACCTAGTCAAAGGGGCACTGCATCCATGGCATCGCCGTACCCCTAACCAATGACGCAACCACCAGCCAAAAAGGCAGCACACGATGGGAACAGTAGTCACAGATATGAAAGAATTGTTTGTGTGTGAAACAATCGCACAATCCTCCAGTTTCAATACTTAAACCAAGTGCTCAATAGAACCATCACTTTGTTGAATACATTTTGTTACATGCTTATACAGCATCACTTTCTGAAAGGCATCTTGCATAACTCCCAAGTTATAATGTGAATAACTCGATCTTTCAAATCAGCAATTGTGGTTGGCTTCAACTGAAACACTCTTCCTTTGATTAGTCTCCATAATAAATAATTAAGTAGTGACAAGTCAGATGATCTGGGGGGCAGGGGGGGCACGGAAATTCAGTTCCATGACCAGTAAAAAGATTCGGAAATTTCCCCCCAGCCAAGCGAGACATTCATTCGAGGTGTGGGATGTGGTTCCATCTTGTTGAAACCACAGATTTGCATTCTTTCTCACCCAGTTTCATCGGTAAGTCTTCAGCATGTGAAGATAACGATCTGATGACACAGTCACTGCCATTTCGGTGTTAGAACCTTCAAAATATAGGGACCGTAAATTTGTGACAAACTCAATCCACACCAGACAGTGATTTTTCAGAAAGAAGTGATGCTTTTCATGTTCTCGTGGATTTTCCAATCCCAAATTCCATTTCTTCATCATCCCATTCATGTAAATATGGTATTCAGTAGACAAAATGAGATCATCAATACCGAGGTCTTCATTTTCCGGTGCTTCAGGAAAACGGTTCCAAAATCCGTACCGTATTCTGTGATCTTTTTCATTAAGTGCCAGGAAAAGCTGAATTTTGTAAGGAAAAATCCCAATGTCTTCCTTCGGTATTCATCGCACTGATATGTGACCGATTCGTGTTTTAGCCGAGACTAGTCTTGTTGATTTGCAGGGGCTTCTCTCCATGCGGTGCCCGACAGCTTCAATAGTCTCCGGGACACGAACACTAACACACCATCCTGAACAACCCTTATTTGCGTTTTGTAATGAGCCAGTAGCTTTCACTCTTTCACACTAATGCCTTTATTATTTTGTAAGTAAGAGATGCTGGAAATCCTTTCTGAAATTAATGCTCTCTGTACTCTCTTCGGTGACTTTGTTTCGATGTACGTGTCATACATGAAGATGTGTTGCCCGATTTTTAAATTGGCTCATTGTTTTTATTACCTGTTAAAAAAAATACAACCTGTGTCACAGGCAATGTAAGGAAATTTGAAATGTCTTCACAACCACGTAACTAACAAAATCTTGGAATGTTGCTCTTTTTTATGGTCCGCCATGCATAAAGATTTGCAGGTGAAACAACTCCCTCAATGACCTCTCCAAAAGGACGTAAGCGAAAATAGCATCCATTGTTAACTGTTATTTTTATCATTCTGAATTTCCACATAATATTATCCAACATAATTCAGACCCTCTTAATACCTATGTTTAGAGAATACTTGGCATGCCTACTTGTCACTTCGCTGACGGATTTAATCAAAAATCAGCATGTTGCACTTCACAACCATATTGCATGTCTATCTGTGAATCGCAATAAGGATGTAAAATGAAGTGAAACATGCGTAAAATGGATCTTTTATAACACGTAGCTCTAGTTGCTGCTATCATAGTTGCTGCAGTTGTTGTTTGTGCTCCTTCCGAGTACTATTATATATTTTTATTGCTTTGAGAAATATTACTATATATAATTGTGTGTGCTCCTTTTATGTCCTTTTAAATGGTTCCTGCTGTTGTTCGATTAAAAATGCAACTGTTGCAACCGCTGCATGAATTTTCCATTCTTCCTACTCCTTCTCCTTCTTCTTCTCCTTCTTCAATCAATAAAAGGCTTTTGAAACAGGCAGCATTAAGTTTAAACGAACACAAGTGTTTGTACCATGTAAATAAATTATGAGGATTCCAACCAAGTGAATCGACCATTAGCATTCCAATGGTACCAGGTACCATTTCTGTTGTTCTACAACATCGGGAATCCTTTTGAATGAAGCATGACACGTGGATGGACGGATGCTTCTCATGTTAGTAATAGACAAAGCGTGCCTCCGGTCGCTTCGCTGATGGATTTAATTAAAAGACAGCACGTTGTACTTCACAAACCTATTGCACGTCTGTCTATCTGTGAGTGTCGATGAGGATGTAAAGTAAAGTAAAACGCGTGAAAAAGGATCTTTTATAACACATAGTTGTTGTTGTGGCTGTGGTTGTTGTTGTTTGTGTTTTCCTTCCATGTATATTTACATATTTTTCTATCGTTATGAGAAATATTATTTTAATAGCAGGGACCTGCGGAACTTCCGCAGTAAAAGCCCTTGCTCGAGAGAATCCCACATAGTTATTTAGGCAATGTATCAGCAACAGACCGCTGCATTGATCACTCCTGAAAATAAAACAAAATAACTTGGGTTTGAAGCAAAACCCTGCATACTGCGTATGTGCGTGTATAATACATCATTGCTATATAGCTCGGATAGATTCCAATTGCACTGGCCCATTTAGGCTGACACCAGAGGTCTGAAGCCTGAGGTCTGAATCCTGAGGCCTATATGTGTTGTGGCCTTCACAAGGACTGTGACCTCAATCGGCTCCAACATTTCGATATTTGATGATTCTAAAATGGAATAGGCAAAGCCTAGAAGCGAACGTAGAATTCTTCTTACATTCGCTTCTGACTTTACCAATGACCTCAACATTACCTTCACAACAACAACTACACCGCCGAGAACAGGATCTCATCTGGAAAAAAAAATCCTCAACATTACCTTCACAACGACAACTACACCGCCTAGAACAGGATCTCATTTAAAAAAATAAATATTACCTCAAAATTACCTTCACAACAACAACTACACCGCCGAGAACAGGATCTCATCTGGAAAAAAAATATCCTCAACATTACCTTCACAACGACAACTACACTGCCGAGAACAGGATCTCATCTAAAAAAATAAACATTACCTCAACATTACCTTCATAACGATAACTACACCGCCAAGAACAGGATCTC
The DNA here is from genome assembly GCF_056783735.1 of Eptatretus burgeri. NCBI lineage: Eukaryota > Metazoa > Chordata > Myxini > Myxiniformes > Myxinidae > Eptatretus > Eptatretus burgeri. The sequence goes on from NC_140965.1 coordinate 65,080,004, forward strand.
ATCTGAAAAAAAATCCTCAACATTACCTTCACAACAACTACACCACCAAGAACAGGATCTCATCTAAAAAAATGAATATTACCCCAACATTACCTTCACAACAACACCTACACTGCCTAGAACAGGATCTCATTAAAAAAATTAATATTACCCCAACATTACCTTCACAACGACAAATACACCGCCTAGAACAGGATCTCATCTGAAAAAATAAATATTACCTCAACATTACCTTCACAACAACAACTACACCACCTAGAATAGGATCTCATCTGAAAAAAAAAAATCCTCAACATTACCTTCACAATGACAACTACACCGCCTAGAACAAGATCTCATCTAAAAAAATAAATATTACCTCAACATTACCTTCACAACGACAACTACACCGCCTAGAACAGGATCTCATCTGAAAAAATTGATACTAGATTGAACGTAGAATTCTTCTTACATTCGCATTTGACTTTACCTATAACTTGTTCACAACTGTATACGCAATTTCCGGTTACTTCGACCTGGATTCGGGATCAGCGATCAAATAACGTAAATCACGATTAAAAATTATTTTTTGATGATGCGGGAGATATCTTTATTAAAATCAGTGGAGGAAATATACACCATGTTTGATATTATTTGGGTCTTTCATGTCTCCGACGATGCCTTTATCTCCCGGCATGCATCATTCCCCATGACAGAAACCGGAAACAAAAAAAACCCAGAAACAAAACAAAAACGGAAGCAAAAGGGTCATAGGCAACGACATGGATTCCAAATTTCCAGGGTATTGTGTTGTTGTTGTTGTTGTTGTTGTTGTTGTTGTTGTTTCCTATTCTCTCATGTGCACGGGTTAAGTATGAAGCTCACTGCGTTCACTATTAACAGCCGCTTAGGTTGTTTTACACTGAACGGAAAACTTAGAGGGAGGGCATGGGTATTGTGATTATGACAACTCTGAAGATGTCTTTGGCTTCGCATAGCACCAAAATGGCCACCGTATTATTTTCCAGGTTACAATTGTGGGTGGAGTCAGGCCAGCTGACCAACCAATGGGTGGAAAGGAGTGTCTCACACAAATGGACAGAAAAACAAGTGTATTGTTATTGACTTGCTGAAACCCCGTCACAGACGGATTCCGTTCCAAGAGCCCAATATGACAACCAGTGGCGGCGCTTGTAAGAGCCGGATCCCAGTCGATGTACTCCATGGCCTTACCTAATGAGGCCTACAAAACGTTCTTGTACACGACATTTTGGTGTACACTACTCCTTGTGAAGAAGTCCCCTGATTTGTGCACGTGTCTACTTTGACGTACAAACACCGTGTCAAAACTTCTCAGGTCACAGTACCGAGAAAAATGTGACGCGACCGCAAGGAGGAGCACAAAATTGGTCCTTCAGTATTAATATATAGATATAATTTTTGTGTGCTCCTTCTTTGTCCTTCTAAAGTCTAAACTAAAGGGTTCCTGCTGTTGTAGAACAATAAATATTACTATTTGGAAACACCTCTTAAAACTCGAGGTTCCACTTCTTCTTCCACACATGTTTTTAAAACAGGCATCTTTATGATTAGCTGACATGAATTTTTATTTCAAGTAAATCGATTGTTAGTGTTGCAAGCAAATCGATTTTTACCTTTCTATAAGTTGCATTTTTATTATTCAATAACAGCAGAAACCCTTTAGAATGAAGCATCACACGAACACACACGTCTCCATTTTTGTAGTAGATGTTTTCAAATCATCGACAAATAATTGCTTGCATCCACTATACTTCTCTGATGATGAACACCGTTGTATAGAACAGAATTTATCCTTTCATAAGGTAACCGGAACTGAAAAAAAAACCCCGTTAATGAGGGCCATTCGAATTTAACTTCCATATCTTTTTGTTCGAAATAATTGTAAGAGGATGACAGATTGCTTAAAGCTTCTGGAGTGAGAGCGGAAACATCTGGCACCTCCTGTATGAAGTGACATCACAGACGTGCAAAGCATTATGGGTACTTCTTAAACAGTGGTTAACATTGTGCATTTCCGTGTAATGGACGAGGTGTCTGGTGAATGAAAAAAAAAATCTGAAACCGTTGAAATTTACGCGGGCTTAGCATATGCAGTTCAGCGATATGCGTCTCGAAAGCAGAAGTGTCATATCATCACAAAATGTCCACGCTGACCTTGAGCCATTCTCCGACAATTGACAAAACCTTCTTCGAACGTCAACAATGCATCCTTCGAATGCGGTAATGATACGTGAGTGCAAGGTTACAACTTGTTTTACAGTCTCTTCTTCAACCGCATTACACTCCCCTCCGCACCCTCTCCACACACACATTTCCTCTCCTCATCTCTGATCAAACTGCACTTGACTTGTTCCATTAAATGCAAAAATAATTTCTATTCTGTTCTTTTCATAATAATAATAATAATAATATAAATATAGTGTATCACAGCATGGTCCTGTGCTTTCATTATAACAACGGTTAAAGCTTGAATCCTAAAAATCCAATTTTCCATGTCTGAAGATTAGGTCTGAATTAATTGCTTTAAGCAATTACTTCTAAATCTTCTTCTTACATACAATGTACTAAACAAGAAAATGTCTTCCAAAAACGATATTATGTTCTTGTTAATACAACACGATTCTAAATACTACATATTACAGATCGTTGAAATGTATTTGATGATTCCTTGACCAATGTGAATGTACTGTATTTACTTTGTGATGTGTGCGTTGTTCGCATGTCCCTGTAATATCGGTTCGTTTAGTTAATGAAATAATAAAATAGATTTATAACTGTATTATAAGAAAGGGAAACGACCAAATGTGAAAGCTTAGGGATAAAGAAGACGTGAAAATCAAATGTAAAAACCCAATAATAATTATAATAATGATGATGTAAAGCCAAACCTGTTTGAATACAAACCGAGAAATGGTTCGCAATGGAATCCCAAGCACGCTGTGTGAATTTTCCGAGATGGAGCCGGCATCCTGCACCTACCGAGGTTGTTCAGCATCTTCACCGAGAACAACCTACGACAGGAGAGGACAGCTCACAGGTGTCCGAGTGAACCCGATGAGTCTGGAAACTTTCGGTGGTGTTGGCAGTGCACTGGACTAAGGTAAATGGAATGCAGTTTACAGAAGTTTCAGTTATAATAATATTGAAACAGAAATTAAACCAACGCAACTCAAGGTTAGTCTCCAGGGTAGCTGAGGGTTCAAAATATGTGATTTACAAAAGGTAGAGCAGCTGACACATCCATAAGCGAAGGAAAGGTAGGTGAGTTCGGGAAGACGTAAATAGGTTTGAGAAATAGATTTTGGGTTTGGAAGGGAAAGCCCGGGAAAAGGTATGTATGGGAGTGGAATGAGGAACTCGATGGTTAGACTGTTGTCTATCACCTTGGGGTTAGACTGCTGATAGGTCCTACTACGAGGCCACGAGTATTTATGCAGGGCATTAATAAATTCCTTTTGCATAGATAGATTAACCGATAACTAACGTCAACTTCACCAGTCAAATTCGTTAAATTCTCACACAATCGTTTGCACCAACTGTTAATTTAGCCCCAGGGTAAGATCAATGACTCCCCAGGTGAAGATCACGTGACACCCAAGGCATGCATGTGCTGTGCAAGCGAAGGCAGTAAAACATCTAGTACTGGAATCGTAGTTAGACACAAGGAAATACACGAATAATTAATAGAACATACAGGTTCTTGTCGATGTAATAAGTCTTTCAGCTCTTCGACATGATCGAAGCAAATCGTGCATTTTGTCTTAAATTTTTCAACTACTGAATCATCTCAAACGACTGATACCTCTGATTACACTTCATTTACTCAAAACTGGAATGGGTTGTTAGTTTTTCAAACTCAACACACACACACACACACACACACACACACACACACACACACACACACACACACACACACACACACACACACACACACACACACACACACACACACACACACACACACACACACACACTTCCCTACAACAATTGATTGTAGATACACCCAGAAAAATGAGCAGTATAGCAGCACACATGGCTTCTCCTGTGAAAGGTATGACAAGGTATTTACTGTCCACAGGTGAATGCAGATGCAACAGTTGCATTGATTTCCCTCTGAAGAACGGCAAACTGTGACATGTAGCACAAATGGATGCCCTTTGGAAGGTAGTATGTTAACCACAATCCAATTTTCCGTGCAACACACATTCTCATTGGGCCTTCGATAGTGGACGTGCAGAAGCACGTTGTTCTTGAGCATCGCGAGGAGGTAAAGGGAAATCGTGTGTCGGAGCTGTGTTGAAAGGGCCACCAGATTCGAGTGATGGCATCCAGTAAACGAGTCGTTGCTCGTCCTCTGAATTGTCTGCTCATGGTGTCGCTCAGGATGTGGCCTGTTGGACGTTTTTCACCTCCAATCGCAAAGCAAAAATAATAAATACATAGCCAGGGTAAGAAGATTCCATGAAAAGGGTGACGGAGTTCAGCATTCTGGAGTCAACGGACAAATCAGCAGGTTGAGTCGGATAGCCTAGAGGTACGCACAGGAAACGCTCACCTGTAAGCTGTCAATTGGGTTGGAATCCCGACGCAGCTATCAACTGTCATCCCGGTGTTACACAGGCAGGGTGATTCATCAATGTGTGTGCCGTCCCTCGGATGAACGTTCAGCTGGGCGTTCCTTCTGCTGACATTAGTTGGTGGATGTTAAAGATCCCATTATATCCTTTGTGAAGAGTAGGTGAGCGATTCACCAGCACTGAACAAATTACAAATTCCTGCTCCAACTTATGGGGGTACGACATCAGTGGCACAGTTGTGCCCCCAGCAAATGATGCTATCCACAAGCGTGTGCTGCACACAAAAGAAGCTGAAATCAACTTAAAATGCATTAAATCCCCAATAGAATACCAAGTTAATTACCATCTTTTGCTCCTTCAATAAAATCACAACCAGAACCTGTCAGGTCAGGTCAGATTAGATCTGTGACCTGCTACAGGTATCATGTAAACCTGCACTAACCTGTTCCATGGTCGGGTTGTCAGAGACTAAACCGTCTCCCCAACCAGGTTTTCTGGTGAGGAGGGTGTTTGGATATGGACACCCAGCAGGATTAAAAACAAAACCTGTCAAAGGGCGGAGGAGCTCCTTGTGAGCCAACGGCCATCCATATCTAGTGCCAACTGTGTCTGTGGACGTCCTCCTGCAGTTGAGTTACTTTTTATTTCAGAGGTTCTGGGCAGGATTTGCACTCTGGCCACCGTAAAACCCTTCATTCTGCTAAACACAAAAACGCAAAGAAATCTTAAAACCCACTCCATGGGAGTACCTCCTGTGCAGCTTCCCTTCGAAGAGCAGCTCACCGGATGACGAGATTGGGGCAAAGCCTTCGGGCCCCCCAATCTTTGATGATAGGAGGGAAACCACGGCGTAACATCCCTGAGTCAGATTGTGGGAGAGTGTGTCGGAGTGTTGATGAGGTGTCGTCCACTAGACGGTGGTCTCCTTGGGTTAACCTGAGGTGGTCCCTTCGGGTGGGTGCCTGGAATGTCCTATCCATAGGAGAGGATGATCACCTGTCTCTGTTATCATCTTAGCTCAAGCATTTGGACATCAGTATTGCAGCTCTCTCTGAGGTTCAGAGACCGGATTGCGGCGAGATCATGGTGGGTGGTTACACCTACTATTGGGCTGGTCACTCTAATGGTTACCATACTCAAGGAGTTGCTGTAGCTGTGTCCAATAAGCTGACTCCAATGATAATTGAGGTAACACCGGTCAACAAGCGTATTATGAGACTAAGGATTTGTCACTCCTTAGGTGTCATTTCCCTGGTCTCTGTTTATGCTCCAACTGAGGCGAGTGATCTCACCGTGAAGGATGCATTCCACGCCACGTTAGAGTCTGTGGTTGATCAGTGCCCCAGACGAGATACACTTCTAGTCTTGGGGGATTTCAATGCATCGACTGGAACTGATAGGGATGGTTATGAGGTGTGTGTTGGTCCCCATGGGTCAGGAACTATGAACCAGAATAGCACTAAGTTCCTTGACTTTGCAAGAAGTCATGGACTTTGGGTGGCCGGTTCATGGTTTCAGCGCCCACAAGCTCATCGCTGGACTTGGTATTCCAACGCTGGCGGTGTGGCAAAGGAGATTGACCATGTCCTCGTTGATGGTCGTTGGAGGATGATCCAGAACTGCAGGGTCTACCGGAGTGCTCAGTTCCTCAATACTGACCACCAGCTTGTTGTAACTACTCTGAAGTTGCACCTTAAATCCAGAAGAATGGTACCATCCTAGCCTCGGCTGGATGTTGGCAAGCTGGGGTGGTTACTTTGAGCGGTTGTACCAGGCTGATCCACCAGCTGTCGAGTTGGACATCAGGGGTGTTACAATTCCTGTTGCTGACTCTCCAATCAACTGTGGTCCACCTTTGCTTGTGGAAACACAGGCTGCGGTGAATCAGATGAAATGGGATAAAACTCCAGGGATCTGTGGCATCCATTCTAAACTTCTCAAGGCTGGTGGAAATGCTGCACTCGTGTCATTGCAAGCAGTTCTGTGCTCTGCCTGGAACACAGACATCATCCCAACTGACTGGAAGAGGGGCCTTGTTGTCCCTCTCTGGAAAGGGAAGGGTGATTGCCAAGACTGTAACAACTACCGAAGGATGACGCTGCTCTCAGTGCCAGGAAAGGTCTTTGCTCAGATAATTATTGATCGGGTTCGCCACCCTGTGCTTGAGCATCAGCATCCAGAGCAGTCAGGCTTTACACCAAAGAGGTCAACGATTGCCCGTATCCTTGCTCTTTGTGTCCTCACCGAACGCAGACTAGAGTTTCGGCAGGGGCTGCTTGCAGCTTGTGTTGATCTCTGTAAAGCGTTTGATTCAGTGAATCGGGATGCCCTCTGGAGGATCAAAAAACTGATCACCAAAACTGATCGATCTGATGTCTGAACTCTGCTCTGGTACTGAGAGTGCTGTGAGATGTGGTGGTACCATCTCTGACTTATTTCCAGTTGTTACTGGAGTTTGTCAGGGGTGTGTACTGGCCCCCACACTTTTCTGCACTTCTATGGACTGGATTATAGGGAGGATGTCGAAGAGATCAAGCTGCGGTGCATCCTTTGAGAATGTCCAGATATCTGACCTTGATTTTGCAGATGATGCAGTCATCTTTGCGGAGACTTTAGATATCCATTTGGGGTCCTCGTGGTGCTGAATGAAGAGTCGAAGCCATTGGGATTACAGCTTTCCTGGGTCAAAACTAAGATCCAGGCTTTCAATGACATCTTGGATGCTGCTGTCCTGTCTGTGCCTGTTTGTGGTGAGGATGTTGAGGTCGTGGAGAGATTTACTTACCTTGGCAGTGATATTCATGTCTCTGCTGGCTGTGAGTCAGAGGTCAATAGAGGTCTGGGTCGGGCTTGGGGAGTCATGGATTCACTCGATAATGGGGTGTGGTGCTGCCGGTACCTCTGTGGGAAGACGAAAGTCCGAGTCTTCAGGTCCTTGGTGCTTCCAGTCTTGCTCTATGGATGTGAGACTTGGACTCTGACCAAGGATCTGAGACTGAGACTTAATTCCTTTGGTACCAGGTCTCTTCGGAGAAGTCTTGGCTATCGCTGGTCGGACTTTGTGTCCAACGAGCGGTTGCTGAGAGACTCAAATGAGATTTGTTACCTGCATGGTCCGTGTGCATCAGCTGCGGCTGTATGGACATGTGGCTCGTTGGCCTGATGCTGATCCTGCTCACCAGATTCTCTCAGCGAGGGACTCTCGTGAGTGGAGGAGCCCAATGGGCCGACCACGTGCCTAGTGGTTGCAACAGGTTAATCGGCATCTCAAGGAGATTGGGATGGGCCTGGCATCTGTATGGGGGATGGCCAGACGGAGGCCCCTGGAGTACCGGCGGAAAGTGGACGCAGCAATGCGCTGCTCTGGTGCATGCTCCCATACCTGACCTGACCTGACCTGTCTATCAGAACTACAATGGGTACTTGGTAGAATGCATACATCTGCTAGGCTGAACGGTTTACGTTGTGCATCCCACCGATAGGCCGAATATGGATCTGGGACCTGAACCAAAATCGAATCAGCTTGTTCTTGTCACATGAACAACTTATCTACCAAGTTTTGTCATAACTTGTCCATAACTTTTTGAAATATCATCTTCTATATCGTTTTTGGCTCCATTTCTCAATTGAGAAGAATCAATTAATGAATTTGAAAATATGGATCTTCATCCATATACGTATATATACATATATACATATATATGTATATATTTATACATATGTATATATTTATAGTCTTTATATCTTTATATATATAGTCTTTGGCCCAATCTCTCAATGATGAAGATTCGTTTTAAAAATTCTAGTATCGGTATCCATGTCCAAATCTTCATCAAAACCTAAGCATTTCGTCCTCGTCACTCATCCAACATGTACACCAAATTTCGTCAGAATCTGTCCACAATGTTTTGAGATGTCCTGCTCAGAACAAGCAGACAAACAGACAGGAGTGCAAACATGACCTCCATTGATGATGTCATCGGTCACGTGATTCAACAGCCATATTGTTTTTAAAAAACTTTCAAAAATCTTCTTCTCTGAAGTGGCTAAACAAATCGAAGTGAAACTCATGGACATCCACCTCTGGTGGTGGAGAGAATAAAGGAACAAAAATAATAAATGAGAATTTGGGTGAAAACTAAATGTTACAAAGTACTTACAGTTTACTACTACTACTACTAGGACTACTACTACTACTACGACTACTACCTTCTTTACGTATGACGGTTGGCCTTGTAGATCCCGACGACGAAATGTGAGTCTGCCAACGACGGACGAACATTGTCGACATGATGGATCAAAGTTTGACCGATGATCAAATCGATGTTGGCCCAATAGAATGGCCACTGTTGGGCCATCTTTTCTCCAACGCAGCTGTGCCAGCTGGGTAGTTATAGTTACTACAGACGAACAGTTGGGTGTGAGTTGGCTGTAACTACCAACGTCGGTCCAACATTGGCTCTGCATTTTGTCCCAACGTTACTATGCCAGCTGGGTGGCAGAACCTCATTTTTGCCTTTTGGAAAATATCTCTCCGTTTACACAGGGAGCGTTAACCATGTTCTTGGAATGTGATAATCATGGTAGTCCATCGAGAAACTATTGTATATATTTTTTCCACCAATATAATCGATATGATTAGTGAGAAAATGTATAAATGTATGTTTTATTTAAATATACATCTTGTACTTTTTTGGTATGTCTTGGACTACAGTATCTCGTTTGGAGAATTTTGTGAACCCCTTTGCCCCCCCTCTCCTCCCCCGCCCCACACTCCCACATATAAATCGAGTGAGTGATGAAGTCATCTTCCTTTTCTTATCCTATTGCTCACTTAATAGCATTGTATTGCATCCATTGTAGTCTTGAAATAACTTGTAACTTGGCTGGAATTTCTCTGATGCCATATACATCCATGCCATATATAAATCACCTAAAATAATAATGAGGCTAAATCACAATCTACAGGCTTCCTTTAAAATACTTTTGGTTCAACATCGAGCACGAACTTGCAGAAAATGTGGATTAACAACTTAATAATCGTTACACAGTAAATGGAAGTTAACTTTGGAAAAAACCACGTACGGTACATTGTAAAAGTGAACAATTTTATTTTACCAATAAATATAAGATATTGGGCAAGTGGAGGTGGATCAAACCGGAGAAGTCAGTATAGTTTGAACTCATGAATTTCAGAAAGTACAGAAGTCACAAAATTGTAAATATACAGTATCCACCTTCTACTGCTCTCTCTTCTTTCCGATATTTCCTGACTACCCCCCCCATCCCCCACCTCGATTTCCAAACTACAACTATGCCTTCCCATCCCTCAAGAACTTTGGTTGAAACATCAGACCTCTGATACATTGTTCTCAGGCTTGGTTGTACCTCTGTACTTTCAACCATTTTGTAGTCTGCACATTTTCAATGACAAGTCAATCGATAAAGCTGTGGCCTGACATAAAAAGTCAGTGATGTTTCCGCTCAGTCCTTTATAGAACAATTGTAATCTTTCAGCTTAATAATCACCATTGTTTGATTTCAAGCCTTTATGTTAGAACACGAGTTTACTTGTATGTCATTGGTTGGCAAACGGTGCATGCTACAGGCTGTCATTAACCAGGGACACACACACACACACACACACACACACACACACACACACACACACACACACACACACACACACACACACACACACACACACACACACACACACACACACACACACACAATCAGAATTCAGACATGAAATTTCTTCCCCAACTGCTGCTTCAACAGCCATGGCAGAGAAATTGCTTCATCACAACATAGCGAATCGCTCTGTGTGCTCCGGTGAAAAGCTTATCTTCTCCTTGTTTAGCTCTCCTGGGGGAGAAGGGCAATTTTCAAACAAACACCATGTTGGAATTTTCTTTCCAGGCAAGGTTTTCACTTCCCCTGACTGTCCGGTGGGGAATCGGCACTTGGGACGCACAAAGCAAAATTGATGTTGGATTAAATGCTTTCCACTCCAATCAAAGAGAGACCGTCAGACGCACACATTTTCTCTCCTCTAATACATTGGCACTTAATTAGAATTTTATTATTAAAGTGGGATTAATTACTCCCAATTACTTTTATCAAATTCACAGTATCAAACTACTCTGCCTTTATTTATGTAAGTTTAGTTACCCCGTGGTCAACCATTTAGACGAGTCAACCATTTAGACGAATTGAACTTTTTAATAAATAGATTTGACATTTCTGAATGAATCTAATTCGGTTCCATGTCAATCACACTAAATAAAGGACAAATGTACATTGTACTGTGCCATGTGTGTGTTGGTGGTTCAATTTCATTGTCATTATATAAAAAGTAGGACATTGTGTACCAGCACCTGAGATGAAATCCAAAAATCCTGTCCTATTATACTTTATGGGGACACCACATCAGTAAAAAGAAAAAGAGCAATCAGAGATTGCAGACCCTTGCCAGGACTTCTTTTGAGTGGTGTATTTTTTCATAGGTTTGAGGGTAAATCCAATTTATGGCTGCCAAACCCTGTGCCCTATGATACCATATGTGTGAACCTTTTGTTCCTCATGGACAGGCGGACATACGTGAAAAGTTTCACCTCGATTTGTTTCGCCACTTCAGAGAAGAAGATTTTTGAAGGTTTTTTTAAAAAAACAAAAAACAATGTGGCTGCTGAATCACTTAACTGATGACATCATCAATTTTTTTTCTATGGACCATTTTATCCCTCGAATTTTCATACTGATAAGATGTTTTTCTTTGTATACATTCTCGAGGCTCATATGTGAGCTAAGTGGTGTTCTACACATGCAATTATGACGTCATAACAAGGGCCCCTATGATGTCATAAAAAAAATCACACTCATTCCTCATGTGGAGTACTTGCTACATGCCAAGTTTCATTTTTTTTCCTTGGTGCGTGGTTTCAGAGATACAGAGGTCCAAATTTTTCTGTTTGTCCAATATGATGGCCACACCACGTGATATATGACGTCATAATTATCATTACAACATTATACACGAGTAGTCGCACCAATAGTGAAAATTTCGTCTCAATCCGACAAGCGGTTGCAGAGAAAAACATGAAAGTTCTGTGCAGACAAACAGACAGACAAACAAACAGACCCAACTGCAATACCTTCTCCTTTAGCGAGGGTAACAAGGACATAATATCATTAAGAGTACAAACCAGGTAAACCAGATGAGAATTGAATACCGGTCAAATAAGAAGACAAACTAGTGCATTTCGTCTTAAAAACTTGTTACACAAGGCACGCGTTGCATCAATGAGCATGTCATCCTTCAGAGGGACGTTAGGTCAAGTGTCCTGTCTGCTGCCATTCACCAGTGAATGTTAAAGATCCCATGGTGCCTTTCGAAAATAGTAGGCCATTGTATTCCAATACCCTTATCAAATTACAAATTTATACCCAAAATTATATCACACTATTTACAACAGAATGCCTTTTTGAGCATCTATACATTACCTGCCTGGCCATTCAAGCTTTCCATCCAGCTCGCCAAGAGGCACAGGGTTGACTCCCAGACTGAGGTTGCAAAATAATATGTCAACAACACATTCCCAAATTTCATCACACATTGCCACCAGGCATGTTTTTGTGATCATGAAGCCATGAAATGGCAGAAATGCCTTGAAATGTGTTGATGAAACATTGTTTTTAAAAAATGCCATTTCCTTTTGACTCACCACTTTCCATGTCAAACGCTTTATGCACAATACAAAATCCTTTCTCTTCTACTCGCTCAATGCTCATGACAGCACGATGATCTCGCAAGGTTACAGTGACACTCAATGAATGTGTGACGTAATTCCTAGAAACAAGCTCGTATGACGCTTAATGTATGAACGATTTGCTCCTGTTTCGGATGGTCGTGTTGACCACCATCCTGGCTGTCAGCTTGGATACTGAAGCTGGACCAGAAACGGGCTTCGAGTAATTAGTGGTTCGTTCTTAGCTCCAGGGTTGGTTCTTAGCCATGGTATTGGTGACTGATTCAGCAGACTTGATACTTGGGAATCAGCGTATGGTCATGGATGATGATTATGATGCAGGATGGACAATCATCCCGTTATTCCCCGATACTGCTTTGCTAAGTCAGGCAGGATAAACTCACCTTTGAGCTTTCCAATGTGGATTCCATGACCGACTCGATGATAAACTTTCGGGTTGGTGCGTTTTACGCAGGCCAAAGTGTGCCCTCTGATGAACTGGAGTTAACAGCTCGGATGAGCGATAAGCTGGACACTTGGCTTTTAACCTGAGCTAAAATATCCCATGATGTCTTTTGACAAAGAGCAAGCAAGGTATCGCCGGTATGCTGAACTAATACCAGATTCCTAAGATAATCTACAACCCTCGTCCTTAGAAAATGCTGTGCTCCTGCCATCACTCACCTACATTTATTTTTCTTCTTTTTTTCATTTATTTATATTTTCATTTACGGACACTTTCCAACAGTTCTGTGATTTTTCCGGTGTAGCGGATACAATGTCAGTCGGTTTGCAAAATTTCAGCTTTCTCCATCACCAGGAAGGCAACAAACTGTAATATCAGTCAGTCAGTCATTGAGTGAGTCAGTGAGTGTCAGTGAGGCAGTCAATGAGTGGTTAAAATGAGCTTTAGATATAAGATATTAGCAGAGGTACCCGCACATTGTGCGGATGGGCAAGTGGATTCCAACGGTATGCAATATGATGAGGTTACTACCGCTGGGCCGATTCTATTGATGGTAAGATGGACAGAGAGACAGAAAATACAACTTCCAGCAAATACAACCAGTCGCTTCGCTGATAGGAATATTAAGACGAGGGAGGGTAGTGAAGAGGGGTGGGGGAGTGAATAAGGGGTGGGGGAGTGAGTAAGGATGGGAGAGTAAGGAAGGGGCAAGAGTGAGGCCTCACCACCCATTGCTATACACTCCAGGAGGGGGGAGGGAGTGAGGAGGATAGGGTAAAGGGAGGGGTAGTGGGGAGAGGAAGGGAGTGTTCTGGACATGCATTTGATGGGGTGACTTAAGCCAAAGTGGGGTGGGGGGGAGGGGGAGAGGGAGGAAGAGGGGTAGGGGGCAGGAGAGGAGGAGAATGGTCCCCTTACGCCGGCAAGCGAAGGAAGCATGAGAGCAGTGGTAGGGAAGGCAGCATAAGGGAGAATGAAGGCAGCATAAGGGCAAGGAGAAGGAAGCATGAGGGGAGGGGTAGGGAAGGCAGCATAAGGGAAATGAAGGCAGCATAAGGGCAAGGAGAAGGAAGCATGAGGGGATGATCGGCAGCATTCCTGGGCATTACCGGGGTGATAAAATGTGCTCAAACAGCAACGTTTTCTTTTTAACTGCTGTGTTTTCTGTAAAACCAGGTGGAAAATCTCTTTCTCCATCTTCTTCTTCTTCACTTATTATAAAGTCAGTCCATTCAATCCCGTTTCTCATATTGATGGGATTCAGAAAACGCTGCTTATACACCGCCTTTTAAAGCATCACAAAGCAGGTCTCTCTACTTGCAACACAGGTGAGAAAACGATACGAAAAAAGCAGATGATATTTCAATAATGTATTCAAAAGATTTTGAAATGGTGAAAGTTAATTTTTATTTCATTTTTTTTAATACCAATTACGCAAAGATTGTTATTTCCATGAGCAAAGCAACGGGTTTGACTTCTGGTGGGTTTGAAACAAACAATCAAACAGCTTTGTGAGCGCTTGCCAAGTGGCTTAAGTAGTCTAGCAAGCACTCCAATGGAATAATTGGCTTTGCAAACAATTATCGATTGGTCATATCAACCCATGCTCCGGAAAACACCAAAGCAATGTCTGAATTGGACAAATGAACACTTTTTAGCAGTCGGAACTGCTGCTAAGTACAATTCTGGGGCTTAAATTTTGAAATTTGGCTGAGTTTAAGTGATTCTAGAGCTTATGGCATGTTATCTAGGGAACTTATCTAGGGAAATCTTATCTAAGAGCTTATCTCGGGAAATTAAATAAAGCCATGAATGCTGGTGTCTCCGGGCGTTTTATAAGCATTGCAATGTATCCAGCAATTCGTAGGAATGATCAGACATTCGATGATATAAGTGAGGAAAGTGAAAAAAAAGACTATCGTTAATAAATTGTTGCAGCCTGTTCCAAGCCAAGGCATTGTTGAGTAGGCCAAAAAAACACAATGGTGGCGTAAGACTCTTGCGAGCTGACGAAGGGCTGACTAAGATGGCGCACTGCCATCTTGGTAAGGTTTATTTTGTTGTTTTTTTTTGTGATGGGCACCCCCTAAATTATCTCCAAAAAGTGTGTTTAAATTAATCCAAACACCCAATTTTCATTCACATACCACCTTGGAGTTTCCTTAGTATGCATGCAAAGTTTGGGGCTGCTAGCTTTCATGGTTTTGGAGTTATGGAGGAGATAGACAGACAGACTGATGGACATTTATTATATATATATATATATATATATATATATATATATATATATATATATATATATATATATATACTAGCAGGGTATGCTTACACATTGTAAGCAATAACGAACTGTGCTTCCCTATTGTCTCAGGTCGCTCACCTGCATTTATTTTTTTCATATATTTAATTATTTTCATTTATTTCTATTTTCATTGACGGATGCTTTTCAATAGTTCTGTGATTTTTCCCTGGTGTATGGGCTTCGATGTCCGTTGGCACGTGAAATTACCCTGCTTCCCCATTGTCTGAGGTCGCTCACCTGCTTTATAAACATTTTCATCTATTTATGTGTGATTTTTTCCGGTGTATTGGCTTTGATGTCCATCGGCACGCGAAATTTCAGCTTTCTCCATCGCCCGGAAGGTACCGAACTTTAATATCAGTCAGTCATTGAGTCAGTGAGTGAGTGAGTGGTTAGAATGTGTTTTCCCACCAAACTGGGGAAGAGTTTGCTCACTCTCTGCAGAGGAGATGATGCCATACATTGGTGGAGCACATATATGCATGAGGAAAAACATTAAGATGCATGAGGCAAGAAATGAGCAGAACATAAATATGCACAAAGTAAACACAAATATACTTTTACATTCAAACTTAGTAACATCACACCTATTACATGTCTTATTTTATTGTTTGATGTAATGTATAATTTTTATTTGTGTGTAAATATATCTTGAACTGTATTTACTTTCCCCCATTATTTTAGTTAATTATTTTGGGAAATAATTGATCAATTAACGTCGTATCAGGGGGTTGAAGCCTAAGGGTTTGGAAGGGGAGGTTGATGACTTGGGGTTTGTGGGGGGTGGGGAGAATTTGAGGACTTGAAGTCACATTTTCCTTTACATGGATGTTCTGCGGGTCCCTGCTCGTTTGTTGCACCTCTCTTATTTATGTCAGCCCTTATGCTGCTGGGCCCATTCATTAAGCAACCCAACTATCAGAGTGAACCTATAGACTGAGACTCCAACCGGTTCCCTTTCATACTGACTGGCCATTATTGTCACCTACCCCTGATGTAGACTTGTCCAGGGTCAAGTTCAAAATCATTTGTTTTCTCTCATGAAATAGTTAGTACTCCCTTTGTACAATAATCTGTCCATTGTTTACATATTTATACAAAAACAATGGTGGGAAGAGAGAACTGCTGTTATTGACCTTCTAAACTTGTACAGGTCGTTGTAATGTCTACCACTTCACTGACAACAAATCACATACAAACATTTTTATGTTCTATCCTCGCAAAATAGGTTGTCGAATTTTCTTCTTGTGTGCCTCCTTGCATTGTCTTTCCTTTGGCTCGCAGGGTTCCAAACGAAGACAGCCTGGACAAGGCATGCTGCCCAAGAAATGTAATTACTTTCAAAGTCTTTATACATTCCCTCAGCGTGACAACGTATTTTAATGTCTTACTGGTGTCCAGCTGTCCGAATCTGCCATCAAATGCTGGCAGCTTGGTTACAAAATTCTGCCGTGGAACCTTGCCGGTTTCTACAAATGCTTTCAATGCATTTCATCCGTTAAAACCTCAGCGACTATTCTGGTAACACTGTGGCTTTTCCATTACTGGAGAACCATTAAGCAATGAACCTCTTTGTCATTGTCAAATAGAGTTTATAATTACACATGCTATTAAAACATTTCTCCTGCATGCTTTCTGGAGTAAGATATGAGCAAGATATCATAGTTGGAAAAGGTAGGGCAGGATGACATATATAAATAGCTAGAAATACATATTTCTAATTACATGTATTTATATATATATATATATATATATATATATATATATATATATATATATATATATGTATGGATGTATATATATAATATTTATAGATATTATTTATGTATGTGTGTATATATATATATATATATATATATATACATATATACATATATGTATGTATGTGTATATATATATATGTATATATGTATATGTATATGTATGTATATGTATATATATATATATGTATATGTATATGTATATGTATATGTATATATATATATATGTATATATATGTATATATATGTATATATATGTATATATATGTATATATATGTATATATATGTATATATGTATATATATATATATATATATATATATATGTATATATATATGTATATATATGTATATATATATATATATATATGTATATGTATATATACATATATATATATATATACATATATATCTTCTTCTTCTTCTTCTTCTTCTTCTTTTTGACAGGTGCAGGTTTTTTTTTTTTTGACGAGCTTTTTTTTTTTTTTTTTTTTTTTTTTGACGAGCTGGAGCTACTTTAATATATAGTTTAAGCATTTTATCGAACATGCAAGTCGACCCCCAACCCCACGAATGTCATTCAGTTTTTAGAAGTTTACCATCTGCTGTGGTTCGCAATACCACGTGAATTGCATAACAAGCCAAGGTATGGATGCACTTAGAGTGGTGATAAAGCAGCAAACATAGTGTGTTTACTTGAATTTATATCCCATGTACAAGACACAAATGTTGATCTGAATTGGAGTACCATGGAATACGGTAGTATCATGTCGGAAGGTAGTATCATGGAGTATTACTATACTCCATACGATCGATAACAAAATACATACATAAAACA
This sequence comes from Eptatretus burgeri, assembly GCF_056783735.1. NCBI lineage: Eukaryota > Metazoa > Chordata > Myxini > Myxiniformes > Myxinidae > Eptatretus > Eptatretus burgeri. The sequence continues at coordinate 65,097,721 of NC_140965.1, forward strand.
TTAAACATTTTATGACTTACAAAAAAAGTGCAGAAACAAGAAAAAATGCGTAAAAAAAAAAAAAAAAAGGTAAAAACATAGAGGGATGAAATCTCAAAAAAAAAAAAAAACAACCAACAAAGGTCAGAATGACACCACATAATGATGCCCCAATCCTCTTATGGTTTAACATCATGACATCTTTTGACATTTTACTTTTGGTATGACTGGTGGCCATTTTGATACTTAAACGTGTCCCCAACCATTTCTCCGACATGCATTTTGGCCTACATCTCCACCCGATGGTAAATTATAGACTTGACCATCGCTTTCTACGTCACCCGGAAGGTACCAAACTTTAATATCAGACAGTCAGTTAGTGAGTCAGAGAGTCAGTGAGTCAGTGGAAGGAATGAGCTTTATATATATATACTAGTACGGGCCAGTAGGGGCGGGGCCGTAGGGGCGGGCCCGTAGGTGCGTGCTCGTAAGTGAGTGCCAGTATGTGCAGCCCTCTCTCGCCCCCCTCTCTTGCCCCCCCTCTTTCCCCCCTTGTCTCACCCTTCCTCTCTCCCCCCTCCTCTCTCGCCCCTCTTTCTCACCCCCACTCTCATCCACCCTCTCCCGTCCCCCTCTCTTGCAGATATTGGTCGACAGATAAATGGCCGTAACTTGGGAACCGCTCGTCCGATTAATACCAAACCTTGAAAAGGCACATCCGTGGGTCCCCGGCAATATTCCTGGCAAGTTTCAATCAGATCGGACCGTCAATCATGCAAAAAAATATAAAAAATAAAAAAGAAATAAATAAACAATAATTGTGACGTCATTTGTGACGTAATAGCACCGTGTCTTGTCATTGGTCGACAGATAAATGGCCGTAAGTTGGGAACCGCTCGTCCGATTGACATCAAACCTCGAAAAGGCACATCTGCGGGGCCCCGGCAATATGCCTGGCAAGTTTCAATCAGATCGGACCGGCGGTCGCAGACAGACAGACAGACACACACACACAGAGATTGCTGGAATTATAGATAGATTACATGATGAGCAAATACCACCCGTTGCTTCACTGACGGGGATACTAAAGGGGGGAGGGAGAAAAAGAGGGGAGGAAGAGGGAGAGAGGGTTGGGGGAGAGAGAGCAAGGAGAGTGGAGAGGTAGAGGGGAAAGGAGAGAGAGGGAGAGGGGAAGGGCAGTGAGGATGAGCGGGGAAGTGAGGAGGGGTGGGAAAAACAGAAGACAGTGTGAGGTGAGAGGAAGGGAAGGCAGACATGCAGTGGAGCGTATATTACGAGTCATACTGTTTCATCAAAATGATTCTGCATTGAATAACACTGAAGATGGAAACAAAATAATGTCTGAAATCCATTTTCTACCCGTCATGCTATAAACACAGCCCGGAGACAAACACCGCCCAGACACGTCCGGAGACAAAACCCGCCGGACGCATTCGGAGCTAAACCGGCTGGACATAAACTCCTGCCCAGAAACAAATTCCCGTCCGGGCATAAATACCTCCCGGACGTGTCAGCAGCCAAGCTCTCTGGATACAAACATCGCCCAGACGTGTCCGGAGACGACGACCGCCTGGACACATCCAGAGATAAACACTACCCAGATGTGTCCAGGAACAAACACCGCCTGGAAGCATCTCGAGACAACACCAGCCAGATGCGTCCAGAGACAAACAACGCCTGGACGCATCGAGAGACAAACACTGCCGAGATGCGTCCAGAGACAAACACCGCCCGGACACGTCCAGACAAAAACATCGCCCGTACGCATCCAGAGACAAACACCGCATGGACATGTTCAGAGACAAACACTGCCTGGACGCATCCGGAGCCAAGCTGTCCAGAGAAAAACTCCCGTCCGGACACGTTCGGAGACAAACAACGCCCAGATGCATCCGGAGTCAAGCTGGCAGGAGACAAATACCACTTGGACACGTCCTGAGACAAGCCCTGCCAGGACATGTCCAGACATAACCATTGTCTGGATATGGCCAGAGACAGAGACAGATCGAGAGAGAGGGAGATGGAGGGAGAGGGAGGGTGAGAGCGAGAGAGAGAGAGAGAGAGAGAGAGAGAGAGAGAGAGAGAGAGAGAGAGAGAGAGAGAGAGAGAGAGAGAGAGAGAGAGAGAGAGAGAGAGAGAGAGAGAGAGAGAGGGAGAGGAGAGAGTGAGCTGTGGGAGGAGGGTGCTGCACTGCATTGTGAGGGAGTAAAGCAAGGATGGGACAAATAGAGAGAGAGAGAGTGAGGGAGTTAGCAGAGAGAATATGTTACGCTTTATGAACAACACACACACACACACACACACACACACACACACACACACACACACACACACACACACACACACACACACACACACACACACACACACACACACACACACACACACACACACACACACACACACACACACACACACACACACACACACACACACACACACACACACACACACACACACACACACACACACACACACTAGTGCCTGGCTGACATCGGCAATTTTCCGGGAATTGGCAGGTTGGAGTCAGCGTGATTACCGACGACAGTATGTACTGTATTCAACCCAATAACCTTGAGTAGCTTTCACCTAAAAACAACACGGCATTGATACAGACATTTCAGGGATATGTTCACAAACATTATTCTTCATAAACAGCTGCGTGTCGTAGGTGGAAAAAAAATTTGGCTTGGAAATTTAGAAAACGTTAATAAGGCAAACGGCTCATAAATCGGGTGTTATTTCACACCAACTTGCTCAGAATGACGGAGCACAAACCACCATCTCAGGATTACGGGGCCCGTATCGCTCACTCAGGGTGGAGGAGCATGAACCACTCACTTAGGGTGATGGAGTACAAACTACTCGCTTAGGGCGACGGACCACGAACCACTCACTCAAGGTGACGGAGCAGGAACCACTCCCTCAGGGTGATGTCGCATGAACCACTCACTCAGGGTGATGTCGCATGAAACACTCACTCAGGGTGATGTCGCATGAACCACTCACTCAAGGTGATGTCGCATGAACCACTCACTCAGGGTGATGTCGCATGAAACACTCACTCAGGGTGACGGCGCATTAACCACTCACTCAAGGTGACGGTGCAGGAACCACTCGTTCAGCTTGACGGAGCACGAACCACTCACTCAGGGTGATGTCGCTTGAAACACTCACTCAGGGTGATGTCGCATGAACCACTCACTCAAGGTGATGTCGCATTAACCACTCACTCAAGGTGACGGCGCAGGAACCACTCGTTCAGCTTGACGGAGCACGAACCACTCACTCAGGGTGATGTCGCTTGAAACACTCACTCAGGGTGATGTCGCATGAACCACTCACTCAAGGTGATGTCGCATGAACCACTCACTCAGGGTCATGTCGCATGAACCACTCACTCAAGGTGATGTCGCATGAACCACTCACTCAGGGTGATGTCGCATTAACCACTCGTTCAGCTTGACGGAGCACGAACCACTCACTCAGGTTGATGGAGCACAAACTATTCACTTAGGGTAACGGAGCAGGAACCATTCGCTCTGAATGACGTGGTGCTTCAAAAGTGTCCGCAGTGAGTGAACGATTCACTCAGAATGATGTGGCGTGGTTCTGCTGTCGACAATGAGCGCTCGGCAAGTGGCTTAAGCACTCAAGCAAGCACTCCATCTCAATGGTTGATAATTCACTGGTCAACACGATTTCTCTTGCATGGGGTTTTTCAACGGATTCTAGCTAACTTTTTGGTGCTGAATCCAAATCTGTCATTAGTTTTTGCCTATCACATCAGGTTTTTGAACTATGAAAAATCATTATTTTTGAGAAAACAGCAATTTTACACTCGAAGTTGAAAAACACTGTTGCATTAGAAGATCGATAGGTGCAAAAATGTTTACAATGAAAGGTACCTACTTCAATTACAATATTTAATCATACATTAACATATAATCCATGCTTGCTTGCACATATTTTTTACACATTTTCTCGATATTTTTAATGAATGAAAAGTTTACAAATTTCACTAAACTCAGTTAAATATACAGGCGCAAAAAGTTCCCCCTTAACATGGTGTACATCACTTCAATACAAGGCATCACTCAAGCTCAAAGAATTTTTCTGAGTTTTGTAACTTTTCACGACATTCAGAATGCAGCAATAAATGCAAAAATATGCGAATATAACAAAATAAGTACCGGTACTTGAAAACGTAAGTATCCAAAGGCACAGGTGTAATCGTATTACAACATAGTAAACCTCCTCTTTGTGGACAATCTCTTATGTACAGCATCCGGGACATCCCTCATCAAACTCCAGTAGTAATCTGCCATCATATTTGAGTCCCAATGATCTCGATAACGTTCTTCTATCACTTTAATGTCTTGATGGAAACGTTCACCCTGTTCCTCGCTTACATCTCCAAGGATATCTGGAAACTCGCTCAGGTGCAAGTAGTGCACCTTGATGCTCATTCTGCACCCCAGCGCTCGCAGACTAAGGAGCATCTCCTCCACAATCTCTCGGTAGTTGTCATCTTTCTTGTTCCCAAGAAAATTCTGCACACCACATTAGTGAATGCATTCCACACTCGAGCTTCGACAGTGGTCATCGTCGTAACAAAGTGTGGGTCCTTGAGTAATGTTCTGATCTGAGGTCCGTCGAATATCACTGCTTTTTTCTTCTCGTCGCTAAGACTCAGAAAGTTTGAACATATGTAGCCAAAGCAGTCTCCAGTGTGATCAAGAGCTTTAACAAACTGCTTCATCAGACCGAGTTTGATGTGCAATGGTGTAAGGATGATATTTTTCTGATCAACCAGTGGTTCATTAATGATGTTCTTGTCACCAGGTATCAAACTATTCCTTGATGGCCATTCCTTTCTCACCCAGTGATCCTCCTTAGCCCTACTGTCCCAGTAGCAGAGGAAACAAGGGTATATGGTGTAACCTCCTCGTTGCCCCAAAAGGAAGTTCACCATTTTCAAATCCACACAGATCAACCATTCATGATCGTGGTACTTCAATCGTTCAAGTACAACCTTGATGTTTGCATATTTCTCCTTCAGGGTCACTGAGTGTCCTATTGGGATGGATCCATAGATGTTCCCATTGTGAAGTAAAACACATTTCAAACTTCTTTTCGAACTGTCAATAAAGAGTCTCCACTCACTTGAATGATACGCAGGCAATCCCATAGAGAGAAGAAGCCCTTCAACATCATTGCAGTATACAAGTTGACCATCAGAGTGGAAGTACTTCCTCAGTTCTGCCTCTCTGTTGTGATAAAATGAGACACTTGTGCCAGGTTTGAGAAAGTTTTTCTCTTGCAGTCTGGAAGCCAACAACTCAGCAGATTGTTTTGGCAAATTCAAATCTCGGATCAGATCATTCAATTCAGGCTGACTATACAGAGAAGGTTGATCAAAAAACGAATCCAATAGCTTGTACTCTGCATCTGCTTCTTCATCATCATCATCGGATAAAGATGTGGATGAAGTAAGTGCTTCCTCATCAATCTCTGCGAGGTCGGTAAAAACAGGTACAGGTATTCCATCACAATGAGGAATTGGCCGTATAACAGAGGGTATGCTAGGGTATTTCATGTATTGCTTGTTTTTATACGCCCGATATATATATATATATATATATATATATATATATATATATATATATATATATATATATATATATATATATATATATATATATATATATATATAGTTACAAATTCGCGCCCGCCGGCGTGCGAACGAATGCTTTTCACTAATAGTAGCCGCTCACCCACCGGACGGACAATTCAGTCGTGACCTTCCGGAACAACGCCGGAAACCTGTCACGGGTGGGTCTTCAACCCCACCATGGCCTAGCCAATTTTCTACCCGCGCAGAATAGGGTCAATCGCCGAATCTCGATATACCTAAGTACCCGCATGGGTAGCCGACCGGGAGACCGTACCTCGGCGCAGGTCGGCTAGGACACGAACCGCCCAAGCAGTTCTCTCCGTTCTGCAGTGATAACCGAGCGGGTATTATCGCCCGACCTCGCCGGATCCGATTCTATTTAACGGGTATTTAAAACCCAACTAATATTCCGAGATGCAATATGGCGTTCCAATGGGGGAAAGAAGACACGACGAACGGGTAACATTCACACAAGTACATTTATTTACAGCACGTATACAGTCATGCAGTCAATGCAGGTATGGAAGCACATAAAGCGAAAGCACTTCAACCGACTATAAGCAATTTATGTACAGCCACTTATACAGTTTCACTTCGCAAGGACACGGCGCCACCAACATTCATTCGAAAGCAAAACCCAAGGAAAATAAAAGACTACCCCCACAGCCAGGGGTCAGACAGGGTTCGTAGACCTTTATGGCATGGGACTTGGCAGACCAAACTAATCCCACGAGACCATTGCAGGTTAACTGCACCCTCATGGTGCGATGGTGGGCGAGCTCTCTCCGGCACTCCTTGCACGAACGCGCAGGTCTGCACGACACAGCTGGCAGAGCGGCGCCTCCAGTCCGCGTCCCCTCTGCGACGCCCGGACTCTCCACCGACTGCAAGCTCCAACGAGCGGGTCGCTCTACGGACCGCTTCTTCAAGACCCAGATGGGCAGAAGACCACAAATCGCCGATGGACACTGACACTCTGACCGACCGCCCTCCCAGCGGCACCTCCGTGCGCCCTTTTATTTCCCCGGCGCCCCGCCCCTTCCTTCGCGGCGAACCGGGGGGGGGGGACATTCCAACAGAGATTGGCTGGATCAGTTGTTGTTTCCCAACCGTCATTCTTGTTTACCATCGAGAAATCGGGGCGGGAGTTGCTGTTCTTCCCCTTTGGTGTTCGTGGAGATGTTGATGGTTGTTGGCGGAGTGATGAGGATGGTGTGGTTGTTGAGAGGCAGGTGTGGTTGTGGTTGGTCCAAAATAACGATAGGAAAAGAAAAACACTCTCTCAAAGAATTACAGCCCTGTGACACGAATAATTCCCATTAAACGTGGTACATTAAACGACGGTGGGGAAATCTAACTGAACACGGACTTATCGGCATAACTAACTAAGGACCTTTTATGGTGTTCTGCGAATTTCCACAGCCGTAACAATATCTCCATTATAATACCAAGCTTGCACACTAAAAACTCGCCGTAACACGATCCCTATGAAATTGCTGTGGCACTTAGCGGACATGCCGACAATGTTTGGGAAGTCTTGGCGTTCCATAGTACCACTTGCATTTTGCACAATGCGTGTGTTTGTCATTCCCCGTGTACAGTCTGTCACCTGCTTCCAGCTATGTTGTACTGCTATCCCGTGCATGTGCATGGGTATCGCATATATATATTGTTGCGGATTTCGCGCCCGCCGGCGTGCGAACGGCCACGTAACTCGAATCGCGGCACGTCGCCCACCGGACGGACAATCCAGTCGTGACCCTCTCGGACTAACGCCGGGAACCAGTCACGGGTGGACCTTTCGGTCTCACCGCGATCGAGCCAATCAGCCCCCGCGTGGGATAGGGTTGCTCGCCAAATTCGAACTACCTAAGTACCCACGCGGAGGGTAGACCGGGCGATCGCACCTCGCCGCAGGTCGACTTCGGACACGGGCCACTTAAGCGACCCGTTCCGTACTATCAGAATAACCGAGCGGTGTTATCGTCGACCTTGACGGTTCGATTAATTATCGGGCGTATTCAGCCCACTACCAACCCTTTACGTGAAGCAAGATGGGGATTCAAAGAAAGAAATGACGAAGCGAAGCGGGAAACAGTTCAACAATAAAGCACATTTATTCGCGACGAACGGAAAGCACACAAATACAATTCCACCAAATGCACACAAAAAAAAGAAAACACAATTCCATTTACACAAAAAGCAAACATAAAAGTGAAAACACAGTGCAGAGCTAATACCGACTACCGAGCACACGGCAACACTTATACAATTCTACTTCACAGACGGCGCCGACAACACATACCCAAAACCAAGGAAAATAAATCCCCCAAGAATGAGGTAGGCCTGAGGCCGAGACCGGGTCGGGCCTACCCGTCTGGTGATGAGACGCGGAGCGGCGATGGCCCCGCAACCCGCGGGCCTCGTGGACAGTGCCTGGCAGGGGGTGGGAACGGGGCCCCCTTGGTCGCACTATCTCAGCGCGGGGGGAAACAGGAGGGGGTTGCTGATGCTCGGGGTATAGAGGATCTTTATTATGTGCGACGAGCGTCTCCACCTCGGCCAGGTCGCGCTGTCGGCCTCCCTCGGGTGCAGCTTCCTGCACGACGCGAGCACCCCCTCGTCTGGTGTCGCCGCCTTTCCACAGCTCCGTCCCCTCCGTTCCGACTCCAACGCACACGACGAGCAGCTCCACCGCCCGCGAAGTCTTGACCCTCTGCTTCCGACTCTCCTCTTCTTGACTCTCCTCTTCTTGACTCTCCGACCCGTTCTGCTGACTCTCTCGTTCCGACTCTGACTGACGAACACGGTCCTTTTATCCCCCCGTAACTTCGCCTTTGACCTTTCACCTCGCTCCCCATTGGCCCGAGAAAAAGTGGGCGTGAAGGCTTTTTGATCCACAAATTTGCATATATCGATCGTTCTGGAGGCGGGGCCAAATCGCCCCTCGCTCACCGATTGGACGGCAAAAAGTGGGCGTGTGTCGTTTTTGATCCGTTTTTGAAGCACAAAATCCGTGATTTTGTACACGCTGTTCGACGCGCGTTCTGCATGAGTCCAACACCGGTACCCACAGCGGGGCAAGAACGGTGGCGATGCTACGGTTGTGAGGTGTGCGTGAAGGTCGTGGCGGTTGTGGTGAAGCGGTGGTTGTGGTCGGTGGTTGATGTTGTGGTTGTGATCATGGCGGTTGGTCCAAAATAAAGATAGTAAAAGAAAAACGGCTATCCTGAAGAGTCGCAGCTCGCATAAATGACATGTATTCCCACTAGACAACGGGTTTGGGCCTAACTACACATGCACTTACCGAGATACCTCACCTAAGGGACCTGAATGGTGGTTTGCGAATCTGGTAACCACAACACTACCCCCTTCCCTTTTTACAGACTCGTCCCGAGTCGTCAAATTTTCGTGTGCCATCATGTGTAGTTTTCCCTAGTACATTTTACCTACAGATCCCTGGGTGCGACATTCATGGTATCGGTGTCCCCAAAATAAATAACCTGAGGGCTGCGTAACTATCTAAACAAACTCACTCACACCGACGACTTAAATAAAATTGCCGGCGCTACACAGACATGCCGCACGGCGCACTCATATTTACAGTACATCTTACCTTAACTTACAAATTTTACACTAAACCATGGCCCAGGATCATTGAACTCTGCAAAGAAAGCAGTTAGCAGGGAGCCAGGCTGCCCGCATGCAGTCTCTGGCTCAAACAATGCAGGTGACAGGGAACGTGGCTGGCTGCTCACACGCAGTCCAAGGCCTTCCCTTTTGAACTGAACTCAGTGAACCACAACGGTGCTTGGGCTGCACAACGCAGTCTCCGTGCCAGCTCAAGTGGCACACGCAATGAGCACAACGAATGGATGCATGAACGGTTTGAACTGAATGCAGTGAACCACAACGGTGCATGGGCTGCACAAACGCAGTCTCCGTGCCAGCTCAAGTGGCACACGCAATGAGCACAACGAATGGATGCATGGACACAAACACGGTGCACGGGCTGCCACTGCAGGCCCGTGTTGTAGCTGCCAACAGGGCAGTTCTTGCAGCTTGCAAACTGTTGCCTTGATCCTGGCGCACATGGAAATGAACAGGGGGGGCAAAGCAAAAATTGAACGGGGCTGGTGAACGTGGGCAGTGGGCATGGCATGGCAAAGGCAAGCAGGCAAACACAGCCCGCAGAAGAAGGCCGCTGCAGGCAAACTCAGCCCACAGAACCAGGCCGTTGCAGGCAAACACAGCCGGCAGATGAACTGGCCGGCACAGGCCTTGAAGAAAAACAGCCAGCAGATGAACTGGCCGGCACAGGCCTTGCAGCACAGCAGCTGCAGACGAAGTTGGCCGGCCTCCGCCTTGAAGCAAAACACGGCCAGCCGATGAAGTTGGCCAGCTCTTGCCGTTCAGTGGAGGTTGGTGGAGGGAGTGCGGTGGTGCTGGCCACTTGGAAGGCGGGCTCGGACCTACCTACCTGTCTCCCTCCCAACCTATCGCCTTTGCCTGTCACTGTACATACCCACTCCCTTAATTTGTGAAAAACCAATTTAGCCCCCTTAATTTTTTTGTTTTTTTTTATTTTTACTTCCCCACTATAAATCGTCCCCTAACCCCCTTTATCATCCTTGTTCGGCTAACCTATTCTGTCACCTAGCCTACTCCCAACCCCTACGTTCCCTTCCCGGAGGGGAACAGGGGAGAGCTAACGTCCTGTGTCGAGGCCCAACGAAGCCTCAGAATGGCCTCCCCAGAGTTCGGCGATCTATACCCAAAGTGGGTCCAGCGGCCCACAACGACAGCGAGGGGATGGATGGTGCGGAGGGGTACATCTCCTAATCTACCCTAACCATTTAACTGTTAAACTACCCCGGGGCTTTCAACAAGCGCCTCTCGCTTAAACTATTGGTTCTATAAACCCAGATTCCCGTCGCCTGTGTTGGTGTCCTCACAATTTCGGGCCTTGCCCCCCAATTTTTCTCTCCGTGCCCTCACACGGTCTCCTGGCTGGGACACGTGGCTCCCTTTGGCAGGCACGACCCTCTGCCGAATCTCCCGCTATGGCACCCCCGGGCACTACACTGCCTCCGAGCCTACCAGCTCCCTAACACCGGGAGTGCCCCCATGGCACCTCCCCTGAAACGCACACGTGGCAGGCCGGCCTCCCGGCCCCTTTCCGAGGGTCACCCGTGCCCACAACACTGCCCACGCGGCTAATGGCGCCCCGGACCCCCCGCACCAAGCAGGCGCACCCGTGCCCACTACTCTATCCCGGCCCCCCATGGGCCCATGGCCTACCGCGGCCGACTAGCCTGGTGCCCGGGGTACCCACTCAGCGATACTCACCTTTCGCAGCCACGCTCCCAAGCCCGTCAACAGGGCTCCTGCACCCCTCCAAATGGGTCTCGAGCCTACTTTCCCACCAACAGCAAAACGACCTCCATTTTCAATTTGACTAACCCAGCTAACTCACTCTACACTGACCCCGGGGTCCCTTGGGCGGGAGTCACTCCTCCCCCCAATCACTCATCGCACCATGCATTCCCCATTCGCTCCATACACACAGACCCGCTGGCCTCACTCACTCACCAAGCACATGCTTCCAATCCACTCACCAACAACTCTTCAACACACACACACCACTGAACTCTGCCATCCTCCTAACTACATCCCCTAACTAACTCGTGCTCCCACGTCGTCCCTTAAACTACAGCACGTTCCTTTTAACACTACGTAGCTAAACTACGTCCCCTCTACACATTCACAATTCTGTCACTGTCTCCAAATCATCTCATTTTATTTCCCCACCTAAATCTGGCTACAATCCCTCTAACTAATCCATTCCACGGACCCCATGAGGACTTACCCCTGCCCCATGAAGTCGGTCTAGCTAAGCTAACCCTTCCCCCTAACTAGTTTCCATCCTGTGCCCAGGTTAAGGGGGTCCTCCACCCCTTACCCAGGAATCCTGTGCACCCGAAAGTGAGGCTTGCTTTTCCTTTTTTTTTTTTTTCATGCGCAGCACCTGCGCGGCAACTCAGAGCTCGCGCACTTTGCACCTGCCCGTGACGTCATGCAGCTGCACGTGTTCCTCGTCCCTCCTTGGACGGGACCATCCGGCAGAGATACCCCTCCTGCCGGATTCCAACCACACGTGCAGCCATGGCGTCACCGTGCGCATAAAAAAAAACACAAGCCCCACGTCTCGAGGGGTTCCCCACGCGAACACATGTGCTTTGCCCGTTGGAGCTTAACACACACGATCGCGTGGAGAACCCGTCCGGTCCAAATCCATTTACCTGCCTAAACTTTGTCCGTCCGCGGGATCGGCAAATCCACCGCGTGCGTTTCCGGACCGGGACTTCACTCTCGCAAGCGAGCACGTGGTGGCCTCGTGCATTGCACAGCACGAACCGCGTGCTCACTGCTGGGTGAACCCGGCACGGTCCGCGAAACAACTACAGCCGCTGCCCGGCTTTCTCTCTTCTGTCGCCGTCTCCGTGTCCATTCCACACACGCATACCTGCGTGTTACGACGCACACAGTCCACTCCATCACATTCACACCGGGAGACGCGGCTGCGTGCTCCCGCATGCCAACTGACATCTCCCTCACATACCGCTCTCTCACACACACGGTCTCCCTTGCACACAGCGACCTTGCACACGGCCGTTCACTCACGCGTGCCTCACTACTCTCACACCGTGCCTCATCCACACACGCGGGGGCACTCACCCGCGGTACCTCACTCATACACACGGCGACACTCACACACGCGGTCTCTTCCACACACGGTGCCTCACCCACACACGCGGGGGCACTAACCCGCGGTGCCTCACTCACACTCCGTGCCTCATCCACACACGGCGTGCTGGGAAGCACGCACTCCGGCACCATACCACTCACACGTGGTGCCTCACTCATACTGGCCGTTTCACTCACACACACGGCCTCACTCACACACGGTGCCTCACCCACGCACGGCGTGCTGGGAAGCACGTACTCTGGCACCATCGCCACCACACCACTCACACACGGGGTCGCTTCCACACACGGGGACGCACTCACACCTTGCACCACACACACAGGGACAACCACACTGGGGATTTGTGTCCCCACAAGGGTCTCCGGGGCCTCTATACCCCCCAAGCTTTCCGTGCACCCGTCCACAGCACTCGTCCCCTCAACCTCGCAAAACACGACCGAACTCACCTGGTCGTGACTCGCCTTAAGGGGGCATACTCCCTCCCCTCGTTCCTGGAGGAGGCCATCCAGGTGCTCGCACCGGGTCCCTGCACGCTCCGCGAGCTCACCCCCCAATTTTCTCTCCGCTACCTCTGTGTGTGTGTGTGCGTCACTTACCCCGTCTTCCTCGTGTAGTCTCTCCTCTATGGTTCCCTTCCCGGCTACCGTCACTGCCAACTCTTCACCCTTTACCTCCCTTGTCTCAACTATTATTTCTGTTGTCGTCACCTCGTGTCTCGTCTCACACGTTTTGGTCTCCCCATTTAATTTTTCCCTTTCGGTCATCGTCACGACCCTCGCCCAACACGTTCCACGAATTATTTTTTCACCCGCCTCCACCGCGGGCCTGTCAGCCGTTGCACCCCACCCAGCTCGTTTGCTCCCACACGTGGAGTCGCCATTCCCAGCTCCCTGGTCACGGCCTTCATGCCCGCCTGCAGGCATCGGCCCATGTTCTGCGTCTCACCCCGTAGTTCTTTCATTTCTTTTCTCATTTGCTGTGTATTCGCATCCATCGTCGTTTTCACTTCATTCATTTGCTTGTTCATGTCTTTCATTTCGTTTTTCATTTCATTTGTATTTGTATCCATCGTCGTTTTCACTTCATTCATTTGCTTGTTCATGTCTTTCATTTCGTTTTTCATTTCATTTGTATTTGTATCCATCGTCGTTTTCACTTCATTCATTTGTTTGTTCATTGCCGCCAGCATGGCGCATAGCTGGGCCATGTTGGATGCACTCAGCTGAGCCGTTTCGGCAAGGGTTGGGGAAGGGTCTTGGTGGAGAGGGGGGGGGGAAGGTGTCATACACCGCGGCCGCTGCCGCACCCACCTCGGGCCCTGGGTTCAGTTGGGCGAGTCCGTGTTCCTGCACAATCAACATTTCCTGCTCGGGGATTCCATCCTGGACCATGGATCCTACACATTCTACATCCATTTCTAATACCCCCGGCTCCCGCTCGCCTTGAGACACCATCTTGCTTCTCGTGAAGGGTTAATTTGAATCGCTCGTAATTTGGAGGGAATCGGGGGTCGCTTCTCTCACCCCTGGACCGATTCCCGTAAATTTAGCCGGAGACAGGAGAGCCCGTTTTCCTGTTCTCCAATACCAGTGCCGCGAGGAGGGCGATGAATTTGTATCGCACGACCTGACACCAGTGTTGCGGATTTCGCGCCCGCCGGCGTGCGAACGGCCACGTAACTCGAATCGCGGCACGTCGCCCACCGGACGGACAATCCAGTCGTGACCCTCTCGGACTAACGCCGGGAACCAGTCACGGGTGGACCTTTCGGTCTCACCGCGATCGAGCCAATCAGCCCCCGCGTGGGATAGGGTTGCTCGCCAAATTCGAACTACCTAAGTACCCACGCGGAGGGTAGACCGGGCGATCGCACCTCGCCGCAGGTCGACTTCGGACACGGGCCACTTAAGCGACCGTTCCGTACTATCAGAATAACCGAGCGGTGTTATCGTCGACCTCGACGGTTCGACATTATCGGGCGTATTCAGCCCACTACCAACGCTTTACGTGAAGCAAGATGGGGATTCAAAGAAAGAAATGACGAAGGGAAGCGGGAAACAGTTCAACAATAAAGCACATTTATTCGCGACGAACGGAAAGCACACAAATACAATTCCACCAA
>NC_140965.1:65117288-65162288 GCF_056783735.1 Eptatretus burgeri
GAGTCGCCCCATGGAGCTGGACAGCCCTGAAGATGGCAAACTCACAGCCGCAGGCAGCCAATGATAGCGAAGCGCAGTGCATGAAGGTGGTCCTAAAGTTTACAAGGGTCATAGCCATGCTGCATATGACAGTTGGAATTGGAGTTGTACCTTTGGAGAGGCAGCATCTCTCTCCTCTCTTTCTTTGACTGCCTTTCCTCATCACCATGCCTCTCCTCTTCACCATCCAACTGCACTGTGCCACACCAGCCTGCACGGGCGATACTGGATCCAAAACCAGCTCATGGCTTGCTCAAGCCCCCATTCATTCCCCATGGTTGAGCAAGTACTGGTATTTATTTTTGGTGCCATAGTGGGTTAATTTATTTTCATTGTAAATCAGTGCGTGTGCCTCCATATTAGTTTGTCCCATTTATTTATTATAGCATCTTATTAACTCTTATCCCCACACTCTCTTTTAATAAACCTATATTTTTTTTATAAGACGTTTTCCCGCCTTTTGCCTCCCGTGCATTGCCAAGTTCGGCCTCAGATTGCAGTGATCCTGAGGGTTTTGTAAAAGGTAAAGAACAGTTAATTGAATCTAGTGTTGATTTGTAAGCTCAGCAATATTCAGGAATAGCAAAAGCACCTGGCACAACGGTTGACGTTAGTCAGATCCGTTGACGGAACTATATGTACATGTTCATAATATTCAGTCCTTTTGTTCAGGTTACTGAACAAAATTGCATGCTATTCGGTCAACCAGATGAATCTGGTGTGACTGTTCAGGATACTGAACATTAGGTTACACGGTAAGGTGGAGGTCGGGTTCCTCCCATGAATTGGACTTCCTCCCATCCTTCTTCACCATTTGATCCCCTTACTTTCACATGCTCATATCCCCAAAGTATATACTTTCCATATTTGCATGACTACCATATCTCTCAATATATAATCTCAATAGTATATAATCATCACTTGTTTCGATTTTGCGGAACAATAGAAGGCATTTCTGCAGTGTATAATCCAATTATACTGATTTCATGTGTTGTTATAAACCAAAACAACAGATTACTCCATTCAGTGATTTATTTGCCTTAATATGATGATGATGATGATGATGATGATGATGATGATGTATGTTAGTAAAATAAAGGGAGGAAAAAAAATCACCAAATATGTTACAGTTCTCTGCAAGTCACATTTGGTGCAAATCGTTGTGTTCAGCTGAGTGTGAAACCAATTCCAAAGGTGATTGTTACAAATAAGTTGTTGTGCACAAAGAAATATAATGCATGGAATTATTAACAACACTAAAGCAGTTCATGTTTGTTAATCGAATGAACAACGTGTTCTGATTAATTAGCCTATTGCATACTGTTGTCACAAGAGTATGATAGTTACCTCGTGCATGCGAAGTGAAAAGCAGGGTTTAGTGATTGTCTCACTTCTCTCTGTCTGCCTGTCCATATATCAACAAGCATCTATTTATGATTGATGAACAACTTAATTTCAATTTAATGTTATATTTTGAACACGAATCTGAAAGTGAATCGGAAAACAAACCTGCAGTTTAACAGTACTTTGGCTTTGAATTTGGCCCGATCACACATGTGCAGAGAGGAGTGGGAGAGTTTTTTTTTTTTAAAAACCTGTCTGCCTGTCTGGCAGTCAAACAAAATTGAAAATCATTCTGAACAGGAAATTAACTGTTTTTAAGGTTGTCATAAAGGACACAAATAACAGGCATGAAGAACTAATGTAACTTGTTAATGGTGCTGCATCAACAGCAGGTGCTGCCTCCAGAATTTTTTTTCTATGAACTTTAAAATCTTTATTTTATTTCAATTGAATTATACACTTGAACATTGAAAAACACAAATCGACTTTTTAGCACTTTCAAAACACTTCCGTTCAGCAGTACTTGGAAGAAATATTACGGCATTTTACATCATCACAACCTATCAAATTAGCCACTCGTAGACCCCGCACATGTCCTTGTTTCTCAAGACAGCACCAGGGTAATGTGTTCAATGAACTCTCTAGTTTTGTTCAGATATTGCTTTGTTATGTAAAGCAGTTGTGTCTCTAAATGGGCAGTCAGTAGGTTGTGGTGATTCCAGGTGGTGTGTGTGTGTGTGTGTGTGTGTGTGTGTGTGTGTGTGTGTGTGTGTGTGTGTGTGTGTGTGTGTGTGTGTGTGTGTGTGTGTGTGAATGTGAGTGACACTGGTCGGACCAGTTAAAACATTTTGCTGTGTAGGACAGTTTGTCATTGAAGAACAATGGTAGAACCTGTCGTACACAGCATAATGTCATAATCCAGTAGATTACTGGCCCTTTGGCCCACTGAGATCTGAGAGATACTCGGGTAGTATCTCTCAGATCATCCCTTGTAGGGAGGGGACCAGCATGAGCTCCAAGGATACTTTTGGCAGAAATGTATAGTTTGGCCAGGATGCCAGCACACAATGACCGACTCTTTCGAAAGACACCGTTATCAAGATGACAAGTTATCGTCAAGCCAATAATCAAACTCAGACTCGACCACTCAAAAGCGAGTATGCTACCTCTGAGCTGTCCTATCAGCTTCCTACAGATGCAAGTCACCCTTTGAAGAGGCTAGTATTGGGAAATAGGCATCCGTATGCTTCTGCATGTGTAGTATACACAGTACAGCTCATCTGAAGGATGGCACACAGATTGATGAATCACCTTGCCTGTGAAACACCAGGATGACGGTTTATAGCTGGGGTGGGATTCTAACCCAGGATGGAGGGCTTGAAGGTGGGTGTGCATACTTCAAGGCCATCCTACCAGCACAATAACATTCAGGATAATTATTTTAATAACATACAATCCTGCTAAATAGGAAATCCCACTCCTTCCATTCCCCACTCAAATCTACAGACGTATCCTGTAATAAAGTTCCATTGTTGTTTTTTTTAATCACACAAAAGTTTTCAAAATTACCTCTTTAATCTTTTATGTTTCTGAAATCAATTTGAAAATAAAAAAAATATTGCTAGCAACTTGAAGAGCCATTCACTATTAAGGCACATCATTACATGCCTTAGATTCTTGCAACGTGACAGACAGGAATAAACTATACAATACCATCATATTGAAAATATCATATTTACTTCAATTATGTGATATTGTTACCCACTGGCTGCTCATGTGTTGCTTTTGGTATAAGAGAATGGTCTTTTGTGTGGTTTTCAGAAGAGATTAGGCTGTTCGAGCGAAGTCATGCCGGAAATGTGCATTTCGTGCACGCGAGTTGATGTATGGCTCACCGTGAATCTTGTACATAAATCCAATGGATATGACAAGAAAGTGCTGCATGAGAGTGCCAACTTCCACAGCACACATTCAATTACCGTAATGTATAATATAGTGTGGCTGACTTGGAAAACGACTTAAAAATCTGTGGGATTTCACCTCCTACAGTTAGCTGAAATGGAAAAGACATGGCAGGTTTGCAAAAAAAAAAAAATACATTCATCCCTGTTTCCGTATCAGAGTCGAATTCTAGGATTGCAACTCCACATCTAAGTCTTGAGGCTTTGGGTCCTGGGATGAACACATTGAATGCGAGTCCAATATTGGGATCGAAATCTCAATTTCAATTAATTATTCCCTCTTGGGCTTCAAGACGGCTGTTCACCACCATCACAGGTCCCCCATCCATAAGCATGATCTTTTCTACCACCACTAACCTTTCACAAGCCCCCCCCCCCTCTAACCGAGTTTCCAGTTTTTCCTTCCACTTCTGTGATTGAGAGTTTGAGGCTGTATCCATTTTGTACACCCATGTGTCCTACCCAAGCTTTCATTTTCCCTTTCCTCCCTTGTCCCCCAAAGTCTTCCTCCATTTTCTCCCTCAAATCTGCTTTTGGCTCCACAAGCTTGACTCTGTCTACAAAAAAGCTATGAGTCATATCTCAGCTCTTATGTCTTACCCTGAATGGTTGAGAGGTTTTTTCATGTTATGGGTATTGATAATGGCATCAATTTCAAAGAAAAGGTTAGATAAGTAAAAGATGGATGAAGAATGGCACAAACTCATGGGCATACCTGGGGCACATTGTTGGTCAGATATAAACTTTGTCGCTGCCAGTATGAAGATGTGCATCCAACATGTCACCGCTACATTCTCCAGCAAGGCTAAAGTTGGAAGAGCTCAGAGGCAACAACATGAGCAGAAACTGCAATGTGGCAGTCCAAAACTGCTCCTGTGCCATAACCTGCTAGTTTAGGAAGATCTGGATATACATCAGTATTGTGCACTCATGGACAGCGCTTTTCTCGTGATAGGCAGAGCGGAGAGAAAAAGCACGCAAGCCTTACATTTTGAAGCTTTTGGGCAAGTACCTCAAGAGATTCAGAGCAGAATCAGAAGAATATCAGCGAAGATATAGAGAAATGTCGAATGAAAAGCAGGATCCGTGAAGAAGGCCTGGCTTGAACAGCAGTATTTAGAATCAGAAGCAAGACTCCAGAACCACAACTCTAAGTAGCTTTCAAGATAAGCAGGTCATGGAGGAAATTCCAACTGAGTTGACAGAACATTAAAGACTGGAATGGCAGAGTGTTTATCAATATCAATGAATACTGTGCAGATGATGTGAGTACTATAAACAACTTGTTGGTGAGTGCCATTCAGAGACCAACTCTTGATAGAAAATGAAGAGCAATTCATGGTTTGTCAGAGCAAAATGAAGGCAGTCATCAATGTGCTGCCCAATGCGGTAAGGCTGTTGAGTTGATCTTCGCGATGACAAAACTGTGCAAGAGAATCCTCACAACTGGAACCTAGCAGAGTGACTTGGTACACTTGGAATCTGTACCTCAACCGAGGAAGCAAGTTATAGCCAAGCGTGCGAGGGCGTCATCGCGTTGTCAGCCATTCGAGCGAGGCCCGTGCGAGACTACCTCTTCAGTGAAAAACCCATTCGGTCGATAAATCTCAATCTTTCTCGTTCAGCAGCTGGGGTACGGTATGGCATCTCAAGTCATTACAAGTTGGCATCAGCATGAGGGTATGGGAATGTGTAGTACGTTTAAATAAAATTCAATATCAATTTCAAGGAGACAAAACTGTTCTTCTTTCTGAAAATCAAATGTTTTCAAATAGCTGAAATAAACAGACAGGTGTTTGAGTTTATGAGGTTCCTTACAAGGAACTTCAATGCATGTGGAGGTCATTAGGACCTCCGAAGCCCGCACAATAGTTACCAACTTATGGTTGTTTGTCCGTGCTCTATCCTTTATAAATACTAAGTGTCAATCAAGCAAGGAAGCAGCACGAACCATTTAAAAAAAAATCTTTGATATCACTCGGTCAGGATTCTAATCGCAGACCTCTCAGACTCAGAGCGAACGCTCTAACCATTATATCTCAGAGTTTTACCCCAGAAGAGCTTTTCATCCCAATATCCTGTAAGGTTCTTCTGCACATGTTCTACAAAGTGTCAACCAATTACAAATTAATCTGCTGAGAGCGATCGGATCAGACAAAGATAACAACCTTGTAATTGGATGTTCAATGTTCATGTTTGCTAATGCCTCAGGTAATTAAATATTGGTGAGGAACTCAGCGCTTGTCTTTGTCTGTAGAATTCTAAATTGACCTCGATGTCTTTGTGAGAGAGATCTACTCGTGGCAGATGGATTGTCAAACTGTCCAATTGTTATCAAAAGAGAGATGGAGTGAGTTGTCTAAGACCTGTAAGCCTGTCATTCTCCCCAATTGACAGTTTGGAATTGAACCCAACTTGATAGGTAAAGTTGAGGTTGCTCAACTTGAGAGAGAGAGGAGGGGGGGGTGGAGATGGGGGTGATAAGAGAGGAGAGAAGGAAGGTTACACCAATAACTCGGTCAAGCAAAGTAAATTAGCAAGTGGATCACTTTTGAGGAAGCTCACTTGCCTATACCTCATCCTGACTCCTCCAGGCTTAACACCTCTGGTAGGAAGAATGACAATGAGATATGGAGATGGAGGGAGCAATTCAAACGCACAGCAGGCTCATGCCCAGCCGTGCAGACAGCCAAATCCGTCACAGCATCAGCCTGGCAAGGACAAACCTTGGTAACCTGGCATTGCCTCTTCTCAGAACCAAACGCCTTTGTCTGCATTTATCTTCTGTTCCACCAAACCCCCAGGTCACTAAAAAATCTCCACCCTGCTCTTCTCCCTTTCATCACACAGCAGTCACTCTCCAGGGGTGTGGCTTATTTCAAGTACTATTGTGGAAAGCAGGCTGGGATCTCTCTGTAGTGACGATGTTATTTTTAAGGAATTGGTGTCCAGGAGTGAAAGTACGCTTCATGTTAAGTCTATTCCATCACAATGAGAGACCCAGGCACTAACATATTTGTATCCCTTGTGGTTATCGGCTTTGTTTGTCACACATTGCTATAATTTTGCTGAAAATGGATTATTCTGCCTATGTTAGGTCTCTTGATACAATAAAGGCCTCGCATGCCGTTTGTTCCACTGCAGATAGTCCATACTCATTTTCCCCAGCCATGGGGGATTCGAGGTTGAAAGACCCTCTAACTTACACTTTCCAAGAACTGAGACCTCAGATAAGTCTTCCATCTCTTTGAAACGTTCTCAGCAAGGTTAGCTGTTTATTTTGTGCTACTTCACCTTGTTCTGTGCAACAAGTATGACAAAACGATCACAATAAAGCATCGAGAAGCATTCATGGAGCCACCATTTATCTTGCATTGCACATTGGATGTTGTGGCAAAGAAGCATTTGCATGCACAATGTACATTATGATTAGATGTCACAATATGAGTGTGTTAGTAAGTAAGATAAGTTCTAATGTGTTCGGATGCAACTTTGCTGGATCCCGAGTGATGCAAATGTCATCATGATCCCATTTTTTCGCACATCAATTTCTCCTCCGTAATGGCTCTGAGGTGTGTGCAATTGCCATTTGGCATGATGTGCACCTGTTGTTATCCTCCTCAAAGCTGTGTTTTTACTGCACATTGTTTAGAATCCCATGAGTCTAGCCATGGTTCCTTAAGCGAAAGGAAAGGAATGCAATTGCATTGGGATATTTCTGTGAACGGAATTGGCTTTCATTTAGTTTCGCATCAGACAAGGATTATGTAAATTTGCCTAAATACCTTTGGGTATGTATTATGTATAGGTGAAAGTCTAAACTTCTCTGAGTGAGCATTACAGCTTTGCATTAACTAGAAACATCCGCTCACGACAGGAGCAGCCAGGAGGAGCAAGGGAGGGAGGGTCGAGTCGACTTTTTCCAGTCGAGTCGAAAGCAGCATCGGCTATGTGAATGCGAAAATAAGGCGAAGGCTTCTTACTTGTGATACAATTAATACCTCTGAAGCGGCAATCGTAATATCCTGTGCCACCAGCACTGGGAGTGGCGCAACACAGTGCACATATATGTGGAGAATTTGCATCGCACTCACCTGCTGAACCCCTGGGCCAGGAACCAAGTCGCTAAAACCTTTGTCTCATGACACTTCAGCCCCCTGGCAATTTTGGTTGAGATTGGGTAAGTAACGACCGAATGCATCGGCCACAAACATGCAGTCAGACAGACAGACAGACAGACAGACAGACAGACAGACAGACAGGCAGGCAGACACCAAATTCTGTATTTTAGTTTGTTGGTTAAATCAAGATTTATCAATTACCTTTGGCTCTTCTTTCTCGGAAACATGGGTTCTTTCTAGATACTTATACCACTCAAACTGGGAAGGCAATGGTGGACCGCTCAATATGTGATCCTACCAAGAAGTTGCTTTGGCACCATGGAGCTTCCTTTGAGCAGACCATCAGACTTGGAATATCACTCAACACATTATTATGAACATCATTTCTTTTGCAGGGTAATTAAGATGGAGCTAGCAGAGGAAGGAATCACATATTGGAAGTATTTATGATCAGGGTTATAATCAAATAAATTAACAACCTGAGCATGACCTTCAATACAGAGAAAGTGTCAACTGCATGCAAACGGGAGCTGCAGGATCACGCTCAGGTCAAAATGTTTCGGTTACGCACCTTCCTCCTAACACACTTCTCATCGTCTTTTCTTACAGGTCGGCCAGGTTTGACCCTGGCTGGACCTACCATTGCTAGGAAACAGACGGTATTAATCTCTGGAACACTGGCGTTATGGGATACTCTTCAAACACCATCTCAGCTACATCATCATTCTGAGCGCGGCAGGAGCGGAAGAGACTCATCGCGGCAGGCAAGGCGACTGCTCATAAACACCTGGATATCCATCATGGCACACGGCCTCTCCTCGCAAATGAATTTTGTTTGGGAAAGTAATGCTCGGGGAATGGAGGCAATCGAATTAGCACTGAGCGCCTTTTGATGATGCGTTCTTCGCCGGGCCATCGTCACAGGCTCGGATTCATAAGCGCCCGAGATCATAAAAGCTCTCCTGGAGTCAAATTCATCACACAGGAAGATGGAGCGTTCTATCCCAGAAAACGCAGCTGCAAAATGCCACCGGTGAGTCGTAATTCAGTTGTTTCTTATTGTAATAAAACCTCCCACTTTTTAAACTTTTTTTGTGGAGGAGTCGCTGAACCGGCCATACCAGTGGCTTCCCACAGATTATTGTAGAACATAACACAGTATGTCCATGTCACTCTGTGAACTATTTCTCACCCATCATGTGGAAGAGGTTCCTAAGGAAAATTAATCTTGGATCAACTTGAGGACGTCTGGGAGGCCATAAGGGAGGCTATTAAGTAGCGACAACGAACAAATACCATAATAATATGTACAGTACAAGTGTACAACTCTCTTACTTACACTAGTACACGTGACTTTAAGAATCCAAGCTCAATCGGCAGGGATATATTGATACAGTACATAATTTCATGAGTCTTAGCTGACAAAGCACAATATTAAATTATTTATTTGTTTGAAGGAGCCTCCACATCGAGATGTCCATTAGGAATGGGGAAAAGGTGTAAATGAGACAGGATGGTCAACTTTGCCTAGGTAGGTTGATGTATTTCGACCATACTCTAGTCTGGAGAGTACAGCCTAATTAATTAAATAATACATTGGGCGATGTGTACATAAAAAGTGCAGTCAAAATGATGGAATTTGTATTGCTTGCCTTCACCTTGGCATAATATCATGTGAATGATGTGAGCAAATGTGTCGCTGTGCTCTGATTTCTCCTGGAACATTCCATGATACTGCATTACATCTGCAAAAAGAGCAGGATAACAATTTGTAGTCAGTTCTCGCTCTCATAGGTATTGAACCCAGACTAGACAATCTAAAGGCAAGCACATTAAACATCTATGTTACTGGTCATAAAACACAATATACGGTAAAATAATTTGAAGAGGAGAACAAACAGCCTGCCTGAAAGTTTGGGAATGGCAAGTTGAAACACAAAATCGATTGAAAGATAACCTGCCAAGGAAAGGGCACAAGATAAAGTACTGAGAAGAATCTAGCTCGTTTTGATCGTAGATGGGCTTCAACAAGGGGTCTGGATGGGAAAGGGGTCACGGTGGGAGGGCGACAGAGGCAAATAATTCAGTCGGTGATCGAAAGGTTTAAATCTGTTACCAAGGTGGCACACCAAAGTTGACTGCTTTCTGAATTTGCCCCAAGCTATCAAGAAGATTCGGTGCTGAGCGGAATATTTGGCATGGAGGCGAGCAAGCCTACTCTGTCTCAATAGATGTAACCCTGTAGTGTTCTCCATTAGGCGGCACCCATCACAAATACTCCTGTAATGACAATAGCTCTAATGAACCCCATGCTGCTGAGCTTGCGTTGACTCAATGCGATTTGGAATCAAGCGTATAGCTACTACCGAGGGAAAACCACCTTGCAAATCTTCAACTGTGACTTGGCACACCGGCAATTGCAGTCGTGTTTATGAAACAATGCTGCTAGTAGCATTGCATCTGCACTCGGTTGTTGTCTTGTGCACCCACCACCAATTATCTGTCAGATTTTGAGGGTGATGCAGGAAGATGGTGCATATTAATACAGTGCAATACTGATTACCTTCTTCAAATCATGAGGGTTTGAATCTAGATTCTTTTCCGCAAGTCGTTGGAAACCTATGCGTAGACTTGAATGCACAAACATGCAAGCAAACAAACATGCTCTGCTGCTGTCTAGGGATGACAGCTGCCGGCAGCTCATTAGGGAGAGATGGGCTGGTCAAAAGCAGATGGGTGGCGCAACTTTCTTCATGATTCTTGTCTTTTCTCTTTCTCTATCTGTGCTTCCGGAGTTTAAACGTTTGGTAAAGCGGATTCATCCATCGGATCCAACATTAATCAATGATCTCTCGAAATTATCGAGATTTGGAATTTTATCAGGAAATTGTCTTCATCATAAAACAGATAATGTCTTTCATAATGTGGACTTCAAAATGAATTCATCTTTCCAATCCTCCTTTTATAATGTATGCCGCCAACCTTTCAAACCCCACCGACTCAGATAATCTCAACATCAACGCAATTCCATCTGTGACAGGGGCTGGTGGTGGGATGGCCGAGAGGTATACACACACTTTCCTATGAGCTGTCTCTCCTGGGTTCGAATCCCGACGCAGCAATAAACTGTCATCCTGTAAACAGCAATAAACTTGGTGTTTCACAGGTATGGTGATTCATCGATGTGTGTGCCGTCCCTTGGATGGACGTTAAACTGAGTGTCCCATCTGCTGACATTGGTGGACATTAAGGATCTCACAGTGTCCTTTGCGATGAGTAGGTGAGATATTGCTGGCACTATGAACATCAATCTATAATTCCAGCAATCTCTGTGTGTGTATGTGTGTGTGTGTGTGTGTGTGTGTGTGTGTGTGTGTGTGTGTGTGTGTCTGCGACTGCCATTTCTCGACGACCGCCAGTCCGATCTGATTGAAACTTGCCAGGAATATTGCCGGGGACCCGCAGATGTGCCTTTTCAAGGTTTGATATTCATCGGACAAGCAGTTCCCAAGTTACAGCCATTTATCTGTCAACCAATGACAGGACACGATGCTATGACGTCACGAATGACGTCACAATTAATGTTTATTTATTTATTTTTTAATTATTATTATTATTTTTTGCACAATCGACGGTCCGATCTGATTGAAACTTGCCAGGAATATTGGTAGGGACCCGCGGATGTGCCTTTTCAAGGTTTGATATTAATCGGATAAACGGTTCCCAAGTTACGGCCATTTATCTGTCAACCAGTGACAGGACACGATGCTATGACATCACGAATGACGTCACAATTAATGTTTATTTATTTATTATTATTATTATTTTTGCACGATCGACGGTCCGATCTGATTGAAACTTGCAAGGAATATTGCTGGGGATCCGCGGATGTGCCTTTTCAAGGTTTGATATTAATTGGACAAGCGGTTCCCAAGTTACGGCCATTTATCTGTCAACCAATGACAGGACACGATGCTATGACGCTACGAATGACGTCACATTTAATGTTTATTTATTTATTTATATATATTTTAATTATTATTATTATTTTTTGCACGATTGACGGTCCGATCTGATTGAAACTTGCCAGGAATATTGCTGGGGACCCGCGGATGTGCCTTTTCAAGGTTTGATATTAATCGGATAAGCGGTTCCCAAGTTACGGCCATTTATCTGTCAACCAATGACAAGACATGGTGCTATGACATCACGAATGACATCACAATTAATGTTTATTTATTATTATTATTATTATTAATTTTTTTGCACGATTGACGTCACAATTCTTCTTCTTCTTCGTTTTTCGACGTCTTCTTCTTCTTCTTCTTCTTCTTCTTCGACATCACAATTCGTCGATTGACGTCACAATCGACACTGCGGACCTGAGTATGTGCCTTTTCAAGGTTTGATATCGTTCTTCATCCGTTTCAGCTGTTTCCCAAGTTTTTCCCAAGGGTTTGAAAGCTGTTTTTTTCCCAAGGTTTGAATTAATTGTTCAAATTATTAATTAATCCCAAGGTTTGAATTTTCCCAAGGGAAAGAGCTGTTTCCCAAGGGTTTGAAAGCTGTTTTCCCCAAGGTTTGAATTAATTGTTGTGCTTGGTAGACATTTGTGAATACATTTACAGAGAGAGGGGCGAGAGAGGGGGAGGGGGCAAGAGAGGGGGGAAGAGGGGTGAGACGGGGCGTCACAATTCAAGAGAGGGGGAGAGAGGAGGGGCGAGAGAGAGGAGCGAGAGAGGAGGGAGGAGAGAGGAGGGGCGAGACTAGGGGGAGAGAGGGGATGAGAGAGGGGGAGAGAGGAGGACATCATAATTCTTCTTCTTCTTCGTTTGATATGACGTCACAATTGACTCTGGGGACCTGAGTATGTTTCCCAGGTGTTTCCCAAGTTATGGCCATTTATGATACGGTTGGTCCGATCTCATTGAAATAATGCCCCAATCCAGTCCTCGTTTACGAGAGCGAAGGAACGAAGCTGAACCTACGGGCCCGCACTAGTATTACAAATTCTTTCTTTAACTGACAGGAGTGACTGCATCAGCGGCACAGCTCTAGTCCCAGCAACGAGTAGCCACATGCTGCATCCAAAATGAATGAATCGTTGGAAAGTGATGTCTGTTGTGTACATTTCAGACTCCCTTCCTGTTTCCCTAAAATTGATTGAAAGCACCATAACTATAACAATTCAAATCTACTGGCCCCCAACCTGGGAAGTGTGAGTTTTTACAAAGGGAATGATCAGGCCTCTCATTGGACATGACGTCAGAGATATCATATGCATAATCAAGGTTTGATATTACCCTTATTAGGGGCTAGATGGGCAGTGCCTGTCAACATGGTCTTCGCTGTGATTCAAGCTGTTTATTTAAAAATTAAATAATTTTTTAATGACAGGACATTAAAATTATGTCTTCAGCAGTTTGAAGTGAGGGCATATTTGTATTCCCGTTGTAATTATCTATGGTCAGTAAGTGAATGGTATTAATTACAGCCCATGGGTGAGAGAAGTAAGTTTTTGAAGTGGAGAATTTATTCTAAAGTCAATAATTCCTTGAAGCCCATATTTTGCAAGACTCAAAATACTACTTCATTCACCCTGAAAGTCAAAGGACACCCATCCAACAAATACAGTATGTTAAAATGTAAATAATTGATTCTGCTGTGAAATATAATCAATAATCTTCAAAAACTGCATTGATTTGAAAAATGTGGGGGAAGAGCGAGAGGGGTTGCAAATTGTCAAAGTTTGGCAAATGTTGTTTGAGTTTTCAATTTTCAGAGATTACGTCTCGCATACAAAGCTCGATGAAGCATGTTACGACATTCAGATTTTCATTGTGGTGCAAAGTTCACAAGCTTTAATGAGGTGTGACAATATGAGAACCTGCGCTCTGAATTAGCACACCCGAGGCCTGTCGTGGTCACAAATTGTCCCAGCAGCCGCACCTTGATGGGATTGCTCTTCTCAGGAACACATCATACACTTTCCTCACCAAAAAATGAAAATAAACCGCTTTAATTCCTTGCGATACACGGCCCACAGCTGGTACCATGAAATATTCTGCTTCCCAATTGATTTCCATTTCATGTATTGCACACAGAGCTGTATTCTCTCGACAAATATTGATGCCTCTGAAAGAGCAGAACAACAAATAACGAAAAACGAATAAACAAACTGAGAGGATGTTGGAATGAACAGAGGCCTCATTCTTCCCCCGCATCCCTTATTTGTCCACGTCTCCCTCGATTTTGTTACCCAACCTTGCTGTTGGTGCGTTTCCCTCTTCTCTTTTGCTTTTCATTACCTCTGCCACCGAAGGTGGTTTCACCCTTGTCTGTGTGTTTGTCTGTGTGCGCATGATATCTCAAACGTTATGGACGGATTCGGATGAAATTTGGTGTTCAGGTTGGGTGTGTGACAAGGATGAATTGATTCGATTTTGGTGGAGATTCGGATCCAGATACGAGAATTAAAAAAAAATATATTTTTGAAAAGTGATTCTTCACCATTGAGAGATGGGGCCAAAAACGATACAAAGCACGAACAATATTTCAAAAAGTTATGCATGAGTTATGCCAAAACTCAGTGGGTGAGTAGGTTCGGTGACAGGAACAAGCCAAGCATATTTTGGTTCGGGTCTGGATCCAGATCTGGCCTATCAGTGGGATGCAAAACATAAACTGTTCAGCCTGGCGTTACAAAATATTACATTACAAAATTTGCTAACATTACAAAATATTAATATAATTATACTATTATAGTTCCGCAAATATATTAATAGTCGGTAGTTTCTGCAAGCAAAGAGAATTTTTGTTGTTGCTGCAAGTGAAGAGGCTTTTTTTTTTTTTGCTTTACTCCGGCACCAAGCTGAAGTTTTTTTGTATTCGTGTTGATTGGTATCTACATATGGGGTTTCAGAATGTGGAAAGGAGTCCTCCCAGGGCAGGCTCAAAGTATCCACCTTCATTGCGGTAAGGGTTCAAGATTCACGGACCAAGCTGTGAAGTTTTCTGTTTTCAAAGTTTTGTGCCGAGGGCTCTCTTCAGGATCGTTACTGAGCCTGTGACGGCTTCCGACTGTAGTTCGTTTGGAGTGATATTCCTAAGGATGGTTTTTAATATCTCCGTGAGTTTCTTCGTCATCACTGGTACAACTTTGGCATTCCTCAATTTCCAGGATCTTTTCACTTCATGCTTGAGGTCTTGGTATTTGATCAATTTCTTGATTTATTCATCGTTAGTCCAAAATCACCGGTATTAACACCTCGATTAGCAATGCCTTCTCTCTTTTTTTTGCACTTAAGTATGATATCTAGTTGCAATGCTTTGTTTTTGATGTTCACACCCGATGGGATCATAAGGTCGTACATGAGCGGTACTTCAATGTTTTCAGTGATTGCTTTTGGTTCATTTTCCTACAAATTTTCTGGAATTGGAATATCAAAGATCCGAGACAAGGGGGAAGCACGGCGATTTTGTGTGCTGCTGGACATCGAAGCAGATCCACCGAGAAAAAAAAAATCACAGAACTGCTGAAAAGCATCTGTAAATGAAAATATAAATTAATGAAAATAAATAAAAATGAATGAAAAAATAAATGCAGGTAAGTGACCCGGTATAATGGGAAAGCACGGTAATTTTGCATGCCGACGGACATCAAATCCGATACACCAAGAAAAATTACAGAACCATCAGAAAGCATCCGTAAATGAAAATATAAATAAATGAAAAAAAAAATTAAAAATCATTTGCAGGTGAGCGACCCAAGACAATGTGGAAGGACAGTTCGTTGTTGCTGAGTGTAAACATACCCCGCTTGTATATCTATGTATGTATGTATGTATGTATGTATGTATGTATGTATGTATGTATGTATGTATGTATGTATATATATATATATATATATATATATATATATATATATATATATATATATATATATATATATATATATATATATATATATATATATAGTATTTCAATGATGTCAATGGCAAAACTGCAAATGCCAAGTCCACGAATATCACCCGTGGAAACCCTCACACCATTTCCTGATTCTCCTGTAAACTCAATCTCTATATTTTCATTCCAAGCAGCATCATTACAATTGCAAACAAGAAAAATAGCAATCAGAGATTGCAGACCCTCGCCAGGACTTCTTTTGTGTCGTTTTGTGTGGAGTTTGTGTACTGGTGTGTTGCGTAATTAATAATGGACATAACTAGAACTGCCAATTTGTAACTGCTGGCAGTGATGAGCATGTACCAAGACGTCCAGCTTTGATGCATCTTCGCTTTGATCAAACACTTGAATCTGACCCATGCCATTTATGGTTTTTCAATTTAAGTTAGAATGGGATTAAAATAAATTCAATTCATATCAAGTGGAAGATCAAATAGGTACAAGTCCTGCACTGGAGTCATCAGAAGGAACCCAAACAACCAAAAAGCAAAGATGAAGTCATCAGGAGGAAGCTGGACAGAATTTCGGTTTCAGTTACTACTCCTCCACCTTCAAACACATCCAGGTGCAGCCAAGTGAGCGTTATTCAAAAAATAAAAATATAAAAAGAATGCGAATCAAAAATTAAATAATTCTAGCTGACAGACCATGCGTTCGATCAGGTTCAAATTTAAAACCTACATTCCCCATAACTACTGGATCATAATTTTTAAGTTTCACATTGAAAAGTTCCACAGAAGGTTTGTCGGGGTTATCACCCAAACTAAGGGAGTATTTTGGGGCCAGATAGACAGACACTCCTGCTTTATCATATAGCTATACAAATATGTATATTGTAATGGTTGTGGCTGGACTCCATCCACCCTCCCCCCCCCCCCCCACACACACACACCCTGAGGAAATGGAAGCACACACACGTAGATATTAGTTAATTATTTATTTAGTATTCTGTTTGGAATAAGGAAAATCATATTCATGTGATTGATATGGTTTGCGTGTGTAAGCAGCATAAGGGCCTCCCCTCCCCCCTCACCCCACCCCCTTTCCATTCCCCACTCTATCTTTCTTTCTCTTCCATTCGCTTCATTACTCAACATTCACATTCATTACAACACCTGCTCCCAAACCCGTTCACTCATTTTCTGGCCTGGTGGCAGAAAAATGGTGATGTTCCGGCATAAGTTGAGACAGAAGTTGCTCTGACAGAGGTTGTTTCGACCCCTTCACCTGCCTGCTCCTTAAGGCCCAGTCACACCTTGACGTTTTAGCCAGCTTATGCCGATTTTTGAAAAATTTGTCGAAAACGCTGGTACACGTCGAATACGTTATGGGTAAGTTTTGTAAACATTGAGAGCACGCTAAAAAACACTACCATACGTCCTAGTACGCTGGCTTTCATCGTTGTACTTTGCAGTTGTCCTCAAATTTTTCCATGCTTGAAATTTTACGACTTATGCCAGCGTATGACTCACACGTTCCGCTACGCTGGCCATGAGTTGTAGGCACGTTATGCGATCGTTGACACACGTTGACACACGTTACTTGTAAGTTACTCATAAGCCGAAACACGTCAAGGTAATGTTTAGCGTCAGTGTACCAGACTCCCTGATTTTTTTATTATTTTTTTCATTTTTTTTTCTTCGGCATGACGGTCATGTTGACACTTCGATTTCTAGTGCGGTTATGATTTAAATTGTTGAGCGGCAGCCTATTAATTATATTATATTAAAACCACACTAGAAATCGAAGTGTCAACATCACCGTCATACAGAAGAAGAAAAAACAACCAGTGAGTCTGGAACACTGACGCTAACCATTACCTCGACGTGTTTCGACTTATGAGTAACTTACAAGTAACTTTTGTCGACGTGTGCCAACGATCGCATATTGTGCGTTCAACTTATTCCCATCGCATGCGGAACGTGTGTGTCATACGGCAAGTACGTCGTGAAATTTTTAACACGTTTAAAAGTACAAGACGTACTCCACTTACTACGACGTATGATAGCGTACTTTAGCGTTCTATTCACGCATACCAAACTTACCCATACCGTATTCGACGTGCGCCAGCATTTTAGACGCATTTTTCAGAGGTCGGCATACGCTGGCAAGATCGCCCAGGTGTTACTGCGATGTTGACACTTCCATTTCTCCGGCGGTTATGATTTGAATCGTTGTGCGGCAGCCTTTTAATAGGCTACGCCACGTGATCGTCGGCGATACGTGCAGCGCGCTATGCATAAGTTAGACTATCGTTGGGCATAGGTTGTGAACGCCGACAACAGGCTCAGCATTCGTTGGTATAAGTTATCTATAACACAACGAAACGTTCTGTGTCCATTACTAATATGTTATGCATACCACCAACTCGTTATGAATACGTCCGAATATTTAAAGAAAACATCAAAAGTTCAGCGTAAGCCAGCGTTTTACATACATTTTAATACGTTGCCATTGCTGGCTAAAACGTCAAGGTGTCACTGGGCCTTTAGCAGAATGTAAACGCGGCACTGCATGGCCAATGACAAGCCACCATCGAGTGAGAAGGGCAGGGTATTAAACGCAGAACAGGGACAAAAAATCTCTCTCTCTCTCTCTCTCTCTCTCTCTCTCTCTCTCTCTCTCTCTCTCTCTCTCTCTCTCTCTCTCTCTCTCTCTCTCTCTCTCTCTCTCTCTCTCTCTCTCTCTCTCTCTCTCTCTCTCTCTCTCTCTCTCTCTCTCTCTCTCTCTCTCTCTCTCTCTCTCTCTCTCTCTCTCTCTCTCTCTCTCTCTCTCTCTCTCTCTCTCTCTCTCTCTCTCTCTCTCTCTCTCTCTCTCTCTCTCTCTCTCTCTCTCTCTCTCTCTCTCTCTCTCTCTCTCTCTCTCTCTCTCTCTCTCTCTCTCTCTCTCTCTCTCTCTCTCTCTCTCTCTCTCTCTCTCTCTCTCTCTCTCTCTCTCTCTCTCTCTCTCTCTCTCTCTCTCTCTCTCTCTCTCTCTCTCTCTCTCTCTCTCTCTCTCTCTCTCTCTCTCTCTCTCTCTCTCTCTCTCTCTCTCTCTCTCTCTCTCTCTCTCTCTCTCTCTCTCTCTCTCTCTCTCTCTCTCTCTCTCTCTCTCTCTCTCTCTCTCTCTCTCTCTCTCTCTCTCTCTCTCTCTCTCTCTCTCTCTCTCTCTCTCTCTCTCTCTCTCTCTCTCTCTCTCTCTCTCTCTCTCTCTCTCTCTCTCTCTCTCTCTCTCTCTCTCTCTCTCTCTCTCTCTCTCTCTCTCTCTCTCTCTCTCTCTCTCTCTCTCTCTCTCTCTCTCTCTCTCTCTCTCTCTCTCTCTCTCTCTCTCTCTCTCTCTCTCTCTCTCTCTCTCTCTCTCTCTCTCTCTCTCTCTCTCTCTCTCTCTCTCTCTCTCTCTCTCTCTCTCTCTCTCTCTCTCTCTCTCTCTCTCTCTCTCTCTCTCTCTCTCTCTCTCTCTCTCTCTCTCTCTCTCTCTCTCTCTCTCTCTCTCTCTCTCTCTCTCTCTCTCTCTCTCTCTCTCTCTCTCTCTCTCTCTCTCTCTCTCTCTCTCTCTCCCCTTCTCACTTCGATGAACGACTGAGCCAGAGCAGAGATTTGAGAGCTTGTTCCCCAGAGACATTGTCTGCCTTTTGTTTCAATTTGACAGAGCGGTGTTTCATACCTCACTCGCCTCACCTCCTCTCTCACCTCACTTCTTCCTCATTTTCACATGTGCTTTTACAGTTCGTTCTTATACGTGGTTTGCGCACATTTCATCACCCTGGACAAATCACGAACCCTCCAGTAATGCCATCAGCTCACTCACCACTTGAACGAGGCATCCTGTGCCGTGCAGACCAACACGTGGGATGGATGGAGCTGGAGGAGACACGAGGCGTGGTTCAAGCATGAGCCGAGATAACAATCGTTTTCACAGAAGCAGTCAAAGGTTCACTGGGGGTAGTGGTGGATTAACGCATGGGCATGCAGGGCCTCTGCTCAAGGCCCCAAGCTCAACATGGACCCCGGAGCAGAGGCAACGTGAGGGACATGCAACCCATCCCTGCTGTTTCTTTCATCATCCCATTTCTTTCTTTCTCGACTCTAAATTTCTCTTATTCTTAACCTCCTTATTTCAGTTGTCCAGGATCCATGTTTTGTTTACAGGTGCCAAGTGAATGTTCCAAGTTTTGCCGTGCGGTAATGCTTGCAAAATCCGAATAGAAAATGTATATGTGTTTAATGTGCTTTATATGTGTTTGAACTCTTGTAATGCCATGTATGATTTCCCTCAGCATTTTCTGAGGTAGTAATTCCCCTCATGCCATTTTCTCTCCTTTGCGTTCTCCTCATTCCTTTAATCATTCCTCCCATCACTTTCCACTCTTTCGATTGCCTTGCTTGCTGTGTAATAAATTATTGGAGTGTCGAATGTGTCCTGATTTATCATGCTTGGGGTTGGTTTGAATAGCGTTCCCAGTGGGCAATTGGTCCAAGTTCCCAATGGTAATGGCAGCCCACATAATGTGGCATGCGGTGTTGGTTCGCTCAGCCAAATAATAAACCATTGCGTAGTCGCAAGTACGATTCCACAGCTGCCACGTTTAACTCACTGGAATGGTAAACCAATTTTGGGTGCGAGGATCCCACCTGAGTTAAGGGTTGCAGTTGCCATTCGTGGTCTCTCAGGACATGCTGCTGTCTTGGAGTTATCCAGAGGTGACGTCTTGAAGAATACTGTATATATTAATTACATATATATATATATATATATATATATATATATATATATATATATATATATATATATATATATATATATATATATATATATATATAAAGCCTGGTGTTGGCGCAGTGGTTAGGGCAGCGGCTTGGGATCCAAAAGGTCCTGAGTTCAAGCCCTGTTGGTCCACTGAATTAATACACCAGGGGGTTGACTCAGCCTGTCATCCTTCCGAGGTCGGCGAAATGAGTACCAGTATACTGGGCCGGTGTATACCCCGGTTAAAAATAGGTATACCATATCCCTGTGTCGTAAGAGGCGACCAGGGTTGCGTCAGGAAGGGCATCCGGCGTAAAACATGTGCCAAATCTCTATGCGGATCATACGGATGATCCCCTGTGGCGACCCCTATCGGGAGCAGCCGAAAGAAGAAGAAGAGAAGATATATATATATATATATATATATATATATATATATATATATATATATATATGTATATACACACACACTGTGGATACAGGCATATATCAATATATTAGATGACCCGTGAACCCGTTGCAACAGCGGTTGATGAAAAAAATCATTTCAAGAAAAAAAAAGATAGCTCCAGCGAACTATACTGCTGAGGTTGTTTGCATTGATCAAATTCTCCCGAAGTGTACTTGACTGAATCGGGAAGTGATTCTTTAATAATTTTTTTCTTTGCCCGATTTGAATGAAACTTGATACTGCACACCGCAGACTAATGGTGAGTAAGGTGGGCCAAAACATTTTGCGCTATCGTGTACCGTTTTGGCTGTACTTTGGGAACATACATACATACAAGATGAGAGTTTTAGTAATAGCGAATGCAGTGAGCTTCATACTTAACGCGTGCACATGAGAGAATAGGAAACAACAACAACAACAAAAACAGCAACAACACAATAGCCCTGGCTATTTGGAATCCGTGTTGTTAGCTATGACCTTTTGCTTCTGGTTGTTTTTAAACGCTGTGCGGTGTATAAACACGATTGGGTTTTATTTGTATCTTGTGAATATTACTTTACACGTGCACATGAGAGAATAGGAAACAACAACAACAACACAATACCATGGCAATTGTGAATCCGTGTCGTTGGCTATGACCATTTTGCTTCCGTTTTTTGTTTGCTTCTGGTTTTTTTTTGTTTCCGGTTTTTGTCATGGGGAATGATGTATGCCGGGAGATCATGACCGGAAGTGTTTAATAATTTATTCAATTATTTTTTTCCCAAAGTTAATTTTATACTTCCGAAAGTGATTTTGTTCATGACAGGAAGTGTTTATTTTGTATTTAACATTACCGGGAGTAATTTTGAAACTTTCCGGAACTTTTAATTTCTTTTATTCTTGACCAGAAGTGATCGTTTATTTATTTATTTATTCAATTATTTTTTTCCCAAAGTTAATTTTAATAAAGATATCTCCCGCATCATCAAAAAATAATTTTTAATCGTGATTTACATTATTTGATCGCTGATCCCGAATCCAGGCCGAAGTAACCGGAAATTGCGTATACAGTTGTGAACAAGTTATGGGTGAAGTCAGAAGCGAATGTAAGAAGAATTCTACGTTCAATCTCGTATTTATTTTTACCTTCGCATTCTGCGAAAGGTTATGTTTTGGTCGGCGTGTATTTATTTATTTATTAATTTATTTGTAATCTTGTGATTCGTATAACTCAAAAAGTATTGCATGAAATTTGGTGGGATGATTGGTTATTAGCCAGGAAGCATTCGATTAGATTTTAGGATCGTTCGGGTCAAAGGTCAAGATCAAGGTCACAAAAATGTCAAAATCGTCTTTTTACGATAACACGGTCAATTTTTATTCAATTTGCATGCAACTAACGCCAAAATGTTCAGAATTCAACGCCTCATCTTGTGATATGCAATATGACACAATGACGCCCATACTCTTGTTACCGGTTAGGGGTCAAAGGTCAGGTCAGGTCAGGTCAGGTATGGGAGCATGTGCCAGAACAGCGCGTCGCTGCGTCCACTTTCCGCAGGTACTCCAGGGGCCTCCGTCTGGCCATCCCCCAGGCAGATGCCAGGCCCATCCCCATCTCCTTGAGATGATGGTCAACCTGCTGCAACCATGAGGTACGTGGTCGACCCACTGGCCTCCTCCACTCATGAGACTCCCTCGCTGAGAGAATCTGGTGAGCAGGATCAGCGTCAGGAAAACGAGCCACATGTCCATACAGCCGCAACTGACGCTCACGGACTATTCAGGTAACAAATCTCATCCGAGTCTCTCTCAGCAACCACTCGTTGGACACAAAATCCGACCAGCGATAGCCAAGGATTCTCCGAAGACACCTGGTACCGAAGGAATTAAGTCTCCGTCTCAGATCCTTGGTCAGAGTCCAAGTCTCGCTCCCATAGAGCAAGACTGGAAGTACCAAGGACCTGAAGACTCGGACTTTCGTCCTCCCGCACAGGTACCGGCAGCGCCACACCCCATGATCCAGTGAATCCATGACTCCCCAGGCCCGACCCAGACGTCTATTGACCTCTGACTCGCAGCCAGCAGAGACATGAATATCTGCCAAGGTAAGTGAATCTCTCCACGACCTCAACATCCTCACCACAAACAGACACAGGCAGGAAAGCAGCATCCAAGATGTCACCGAAAGCCTGGATCTTAGTTTTGACCCAAGAAACCCGTAATCCCAGCGGCTCCGACTCCTCATTCAGCACCTCGAGGGCCCCCAAAAGGATGTCTAAAGTCTCCGCAAAGATGACTGCATCGTCTGCGAAATCAAGGTCCGAGATCTTGACATTCCCAAACGATGCACCGCAACTTGATCTCTCTGACATCCTCCCTAAAATCCAGTCCATACAAGTGCTGAAAAGTGTGGGGGCAAGTACACATCCCTGATGAACTCCAGTAACAACTGGAAATAAGTCAGAGGTGGTACCACCACACTTCACAGCACTCTCAGTACCAGAGTAGAGTTCAGACATCAGATCGATCAGTTTTGGTGGCACCCCACGAAGACCAAGAATCCTCCAGAGGACATCCCGATTCACTGAATCGAACGCTTTACAGAGATCAACATAGGCTGCAAGCAGCCCCTGCCGAAACTCTCATCTGCGTTCGGTGAG
Organism: Eptatretus burgeri; assembly: GCF_056783735.1. Lineage (NCBI taxonomy): Eukaryota > Metazoa > Chordata > Myxini > Myxiniformes > Myxinidae > Eptatretus > Eptatretus burgeri. The sequence continues at coordinate 65,140,540 of NC_140965.1, forward strand.
GACACGAAGGGCAGGGATACGGTCAATCGTTGACCTCTTTGGTGTAAAGCCTGACTGCTCTGGACGCTGGTGCTCAAGCAGATGGTGGCGAACCCTATCATGAATTATCCGAGCAAAGACCTTGCCCGGCACTGAGAGCAGCGTCACCCCTCGGTAGTTGTTGCAGTCTTGGCGATCACCCTTCCCTTTCCAGAGAGGGACAACAAGGCCCCTCTTCCAGTCAGTTGGGATGATGCCTGTGTTCCAGGCAGAGCACAAAACTGCATGCAACGACACGAGCGCAGCACTTCCACCAGCCTTGAGAAGTTCGGCATGGATGCCACAGATCCCTGGAGCTTTGCCCCGTTTCAACTGGTTCACCGCAGCCCGTGTTTCCACAAGCGTAGGTGGACCACAGTTGATTCGAGGGTCAGCAACAGGGATTGTAACACCCTTGACGTCCAATTCGACAGCTGGGGGATCAGCCTGGTACAACCGCTCAAAGTAACCGGCCCAGCGGGCCTTCACTTCAGACTCATCTGTCCAGAGCCTACCACTCTCTGCTCGAACTGCAGTGCTCCGAGAGATGGGCTTGGATGAACGTAATGCGCGAATTCCCCTATAAGCGGGACGTGAATCACCTGTCCACAGGTGATGCTCTACCCCCTCACAGATTCCTCGTACATAGGCCTCCTTGTCCACCTTCAGTGCACGTACAGTTTTACGCCTCAGCTCCCTGAACAGCTCAGCTCTGCCATTCAGCCTGGCCCTGCGACTCTGATCAATGGTATCCAGTGTCCCTTGAGAGACAAAATTCTTCTTTGCCCTGCGGTGAGTTCCAAGACATCCACCGGCAACATCAAGGATGGTGGTCTTGAAGGCGCTCCACAACTCTTCAGGACCCCCCAAAGCACCCAGACCCCCCAAGTGTCCACTCAGCCTGTTCGCAAACTCCTCAGCTACTCTCTCATCCCTGAGCTTGGCAACATCCAGCCTAGGCTGGGATGGTACCATTCTCCAGGATTTAAGGTGCAACTTCAGAGTTCCTCCAACAAGCCGGTGGTCAGTATTGAGGAACTGAGCACTCCGGTAGACCCTGCAGTTCTGGATCATCCTCCAACGACCGTCAATGAGGACATGGTCAATCTCCTTTGCCACACCGCCAGCGTTGGAATACCAAGTCCAGCAATGAGCTTGTGGGCGCTGAAACCATGAACCAGCCACCCTATGCCCATGACTTCTTGCAAAGTCAAGGAACTTAGTGCTATTCTGGTTCATAGTTCCTGACCCATGGGGACCAACACACACCTCATAACCATCCCTATCAGTTCCAGTCGATGCATTGAAATCCCCCAAGACTAGAAGTGTATCTCGTCTGGGGCACTGATCAACCACAGACTCGAGTGTGGCGTAGAATGCATCCTTCACGGTGAGATCACTCGCCTCAGTCGGAGCATAAACAGAGACCAGGGAAATGATACCTAAGGAGTGACGAATCCTTAATCTCATAATACGCTCGTTGACCGGTGTTACCTCAATTATCATTGGGGTCAGCTTATTGGACACAGCTACAGCAACTCCTTGGGTATGGTAACCATCAGAGCGACCAGACCAATAGTAGGTGTAACCACCCACCATTATCTCGCCGCAATCCGGTCTCCGAACCTCAGAGAGAGCTGCAATCCCGATGTCCAAACGCTTGAGCTCAGATGATAACAGAGACAGGTGATCATCCTCTCTTAGGGATAGGACATTCCAAGCACCCACCCGAAGGGACCGCCTCAGGTTAACCCAAGGAGACCGCCGTCTGGTGGACGACACCTCAGCACCACTCCGACACACTCTCCCGCAATCTGACCCAGGGATGTTACCCCGTGGTTTCCCTCCTATCAAAGATTGGGGGTCCCGAAGGCTTTGCCCCAATCCCGTCATCCAGTGAGCTGCCCTGCGAAGGGAAGCTGCACAGGAGGTACTCCCACGGAGTGGGTTTTCAGATTTTTTTGCGTTTTTGCGTTTTGCGGAATGAGGGGTTTTACGGTGGCCGGAGTGCAAATCCTGCCACCAACCTCCTAATCAGAAGTAACCCAACTGCAGGAGGACGTCCGCAGACACAGTTGGGCACTAGATATGGATGGCCGTTGGCTCACAAGGAGCTCCTTCGCCCATTGACAGGTTTTGTTTTTAATCCTGCTGGGTGTCCATATCCAAACACCCCCCTCACCAGAAAACCTGGTGGGGGAGACGGTTTAGTCGCCGCCAACCCGACTAAACCCGACCCGACCGACCCAACCCGACCGACAAAGGTCAGGGGGGTCACGAAATTGAAAAATATGCGGTTTTTGTCATAATGCGATCAATTCTTGTCCGCTTTACATGAACCCAGCACCAAAATGTTCAGAATTTAATGCCCAATCTTGTGACACAATGACGTCATAACACATGTCACCGGTTGGGGTAAAATGTCGGGGGGGGTCACGCCCTTGAAAAATATGCGGCTTTCGGCATAACTCAGTCAATTCTTATTCGATTTGCATGAAACCAGCATCAAAATATTCACTATTTTGTCCTCCACGCTCTCATGCCAAATAGTACAAAACAGGTGTACTTTTTAACTGTACAATGAATGTTTGTTTTGTTTGCAATAAATAAAGTATTTTTAAAAACAGGAACTTGTGTGTGCTAATACCCCTAAATATAGTATTATACAATGATTGACTTTTTTTGAGGTTGCTACGAGATTACCTTCTCTTGTTGAAACGTTGTATTCACCGAGCTTGCGAGTGAAGACTCGCCAAAACGACGTGAGTTGATTGTTGTTTAGTCCGTAGCCCCCGAAAGTCGGGGGGGGGGTCATGACATTATAGATATGTGGTTTGTGTCATAAGACCATTCATATGAAACCAGTTCCCCACACTCATACCAAGAACAAAGGAAGTAGTGGCGGCTAAGGTATGCGCTCTATGAGTGCCCGTTCTAGTTTTAGATGAGATGCTGTTGTAGGCGGTGTAGTTGTTGTTGTGAAGGTAATGTTGAGGATTTTTTTTACCTTCGCATTTTGCGAAAGGTTATGTTTTGGTCGGCGTGTATTTATTTATTTATTTATTTATTTATTTGTAATCTTGTGATTCGTATAACTCAAAAAGTATTAAACCGAATTGCATGAAATTTGGTGGGATGATTGGTTATTAGCCAGGAAGCATTCGATTAGATTTTGGGATCGTTCGGGTCAAAGGTCAAGGTCAAGGTCACGAAAAGGTCAAAATCGTCTTTTTACGATAACACGGTCAATTTTTATTCAATTTGCATGCAACTAACGCCAAAATGTTCAGAATTCAACGCCTCATCTTGTGATATGCAATATGACACAATGACGCCCATACTCTTGTTACAGGTTAGGGGTCAAAGGTCAGGGGGGTCACGACCTTGAAAAATATGCGGTTTTTGTCATAACACGGTCAATTCTTGTCCGCTTTACATGAACCCAGCACCAAAATGTTCAGAATTTAATGCCCAATCTTGTGACACAATGATGTCATAACACATGTCACCGGTTGGGCTAAAATGTCGGGGGGGGGGAGTCACGCCCTTGAAAAATATGCGGTTTTCGGCATAACTCAGTCAATTCTTATTCGATTTGCATGAATCCAGCATCAAACGAGATTACCTTCTCTTGTTGAAACGTTGTATTCACCGAGCTTGCGAGTGAAGACTCGCCAAAACGACGTGAGTTGATTGTTGTTTAGTCCGTAGCCCCCGAAAGTCGGGGGGGGGGTCATGACATTATAGATATGTGGTTTGTGTCATAAGACCATTCATATGAAACCAGTTCCCCACACTCATACCAAGAACAAAAAAGTAGTGGCGGCAAAGGTATGCGCTCTATGAGTGCCCGTTCTAGTTTTCAGATGAGATCCTGTTCTAGGCGGTGTAGTTGTTGTTGTGAAGGTAATGTTGAGGTGATGTTTATTTTTTCAGATGAGATCCTGTTCTAGGTGGTGTAGTTGTTGTTGTGAAGGTAATGTTAAGGTAATATTTATTTTTTCATCGCAAAAAGACTTTAATTTGATATACTTAAGAAGTGAATGTAAGAAGAATTCTATGTTCGATTCTAGGCTTTGCCTATTCCATATTATACTAGATGATCCGTGAACCCGTTGGGTTCCGGTTGTGACAGTGATTGATAAAAAAAAACATTTCAAAAAAATAAAAGATAGCTCCAGCGAACTATACCGCTGAGGATGTTTGCATTGATCAAATTCTCCTGAAGAGTACTTGACTGAATCAGGAATTGGATTTTTTAATAATTTTTTTCATTGCCCAATTTGAAGGAAACTTGATATTGCACGTCAATGTGAAAAAACGGAGAAAAGAAAGTCGAAGAAATGATTGTGCGTCATCTTCTAAACACAATTTTATTTATTAATGAACACGGAAGTATAAGATAAAAATGGCGATGTTTATTTTATGCTTAAAAATAAATTGTTCTTTGTCTATACTCAATGTTTGAGATTTTAAAATAAACCATTTCAAGAAAAAAAATAAGATAGCTCCAGCGAACTACACCGCTGAGGTGGTTTGCATTGATCAAATTCTCCCGAAGAGTACTTGCCTGAATCGGAAATTGATTTTTTAATAATTTTTTTCATTGCCCGATTTGAACGAAACTTGATACTGCACACCGCAGGAGAAGGGTGAGTAAGGTGGCCTGAAACTTTTTGCGCTATCGTGTACCGTTTTGGCTGTATTTCAGGAACATACATACATACATACAAGATGAGAGTTTTAGTAATATATAGATGCTGCAAAATTGGCTGATTTATCTTGTAACTTGGGAGATCAGGAGACTTTTAAAAACATCTTTAAATGGGCAATTTTCAGGAGCTCTTCCTAATTTTACGGAGATGTTGAACCACTGGCCACTTTACATTTCTCTCCCTCCCTCTATAAAGTATGTGAAGTGTGAATCAGTTGAAGGAAACTATTCAAAATGAAGTACCAATGGCGAACAAGGGAGATGCATAAGGTGAGTGTTTCCACAAACAGGAGCCCTGAGCAAGAAACAAAGGGAACAACATTGTGTGAAAATGGAGCCTGGGTAGTACTCAGCAGTTGCCTTTGCCATCAGTTCAAGTACTAAAGGGTGACTTTCCTACTTTTAATAAGAGAATGTTTGTACTGTCTTGTTGAGGTGTTCAATTACTTTCGTTGAACGTATTATATCATTGGGAAAGCTATGGTGTGTGTCCCATGTTGTGTGAATCCTTGGGAAATCACAGGAATGTGCTACATCACACTGAACATGACAGCGGGTGAAAATACACAGGTCACCAACCTGTCTGCAATGACAGTGCACTGCAGCAAACTCTGTGCTTTGTTCTATTGAGAGAAATTTTTAACGATGTCCAAGCCTTAAACTTGGCAGCATTCAGAAGTGTGATGTAAGTGCCATGGGGCCGGAATAAGAAGCCTGAGAAAGTGTCCAGAATTGAGCTTTGGAAAGGAGTTTGGTGGTTTTTTGATGTCCCACACACTTTATAGAGCGTTGGTGCTGCTGAAGCAGTTTCTTGGCAAGGGTTATACTAAGTGGTTTGCCATTGCCTTCACAGCATTCTTTGTCCGTGCTCTGTCCTTTTAAATGCTGAGCGTCAAGAAAGGAGACAGCACAGAGCATTTTTAAAGTCTTTAGTATGACTCAGCCACGGTTTGAACCACTGATCTCCCAGACTTAGAGCAGGTTCTATAACCATTATGCCACCCAATCTGGTACTTTGGTGGTAGGATTTCCCAAATTCCAGTTGTAGTTAATCGTTAAAGGCATACAGTGAAAATGGGAGACTCATCTGAATTGAAGGCCAAGCTTCAAGTCAGTGAACAGCCTCTGTTTTATTTTCCTCATTAACTCATTTTATTTTGTGTCCAGTACGTGGCTGCTGGTTTGTATCTTTGTTAGGGGGTGTGGCTGTCACTGATACAGTGTCCCCTGTAGGTTACAGAAGGAATTTGTAATTTGTTCATGGTGCCAGCTATAACCATCCTACTCTTGCGAAGGACACAGTTATATCTTTAACGTCGACCAGCTAATTTGGGCAGACGGGATGCGCAGTTTAACATCCATCTGGGGGAAGGCACACAAATTGACGAATCACCCTGCCTGCGAGACAACAGGATGACAGTTTATAGCTGGGTCGGGATTCAAACCCAGGCTAGACAGCTCAGATGCGAGCGAGCACATTTCTAGGTCATCCTGCCAGCCCTTCCGCATTAACTGAGAAGGATTTTTGCACGTAGGGAATCATATACAGTAATTATCTCATCCACTAATATTTACTCTGTTATTGAACCCTCCCCACCCCCATGTCCTCCCAAATAAAAAGAATGAAGTTAACAAAACATTGTTGTCATCAAAGGAGCTCATTCATACAGAAAACTATGATGTGTGCCAACTGGGAATCTGCTAAACTTTGACCTGAATCTGGGCCTATTCAATAGGCACAGCAGCAGCTGCAGGAGAACCTAAGAATACTGAGTTTTTGATTCAGGATATATTCTACAAATTGTCATTCTTCCCTTCCTCCCAAAACCATCATCAGCCTTTGGCTGGTTCACGGGACATTAAAGCCCAAGTCTGTTCAGTTTTGTCGGAATACAGGGAAAGAAATACAAAAAAAATATGCAAGAGAAGTCATCCAGGGAAGGCGGTGCGGAAGAAGTTTAAAAACTGCTGTGAAGTAGGTCAAAGCAAAAGGCCTAAAGGATGAAATGTCGAGATAGAGGATGAATGGCCAACAAAGTCCTATGGTGCTGCCAGCCTGGTTTTAAAAACAGCTCCATAGATTGGCACTGAAATCTGTAGCCGAGCAACAAATGAATGCCGCCTTCACAAGATTGCAAATCGTGTTTTCTGACTGTGAACACTCTCACCACTTCATTTTGAGCTCAAGGAAAGCATTGCTTGCACATATATTAAGAAACATTTGTCCAACGTACATGCTGCCAGACATACACACCTGTTATTGGAAGAGTCCGTTAATGCTCTGTGGAAAGTGCGTTCGGAGTCTGTTTGTACACATGCTGCATAACACAGTGTTTAAAGGTATACTGAGCTGACTGTCCTGTTTATGAGCACTCCAGTTCATGGGGATCAAGACAGCTCCATTCTTATATGCATGGTGTTGGCTTAATGGTTAGGTTGGTGAGCTGTGGATCCTAGGGTCCTGAGTTCAAATCCTGCTCAGCTGTTTAATTTATACCAGGTGGGATAAACTCAGCCTGTCATCCTTCCGAGGTCGGCAAAATGAGTGCTAGCATGCTGGTATACTGTGTCGGAGTAGCGACCCGTCCAGGATTGTGCCCAATAGCCAAGGAGACTGCTTAAGCAGCACCAATGCTCTGCACAGAGTATGGTCCCAATCTCTAACCTCCTCGTTATGTTTGCCTTATTACGTGTATATCTTAATAATACGCATGTTAATGTGTCTGTCTGTCTGTAACATTCCGTTCCACCCATTGGTTGGACAGTTCGCCTGACTCCACCCACAATTTATATTTGGAAAAACAATCACACAGTCGTCATGTTGGTGCTTCATGCTATGTGAAGTCAAAGACATCTTCAGAGCTTTCATATTCACGATCGCCATGCCCTCCCTATAAGTTTTCCCTTCATTGTAGAACGACCAAAACAACAGTTGAAAGTATTTTGAGACGATAGGCATCACGGACCTTGTGAAAATTGGCCTCATTGATCGAGGTATTGGCCTGTTGTCTACACACCACCAAAATAACGATGTGGCATTCGCTCAAGTAGGGCTAAAACCCATGTCATTATAAAGGGTCTTTGTGCGAGATAATTATTTACTTTTAACGATATATATGTATATATATATGCATCAAGAAGAAGATAATCGGTTTTGGGTCGTTTATTGTCAAATATCTTTTCCACATATCTCGTGGGATTGTGAGTTGGACAGGTGACCGTGATGGGTGGGGAAAGGGTTTGAAGGCTTGAAGTGGGGAGGGGAATGGATTGATGCCTTAGCATTGTGATGGGGGCAGGCGGACTTCGGTTTGGCAGGTGGAGTTTGAGGACTTGGAATTTGTGAGAGGAAGGAGGTGGGGGAAGTCTTGAAGTCACGTTTTATATGACGTGGAATTTCCCTGTTGGTATAATAAATATAATCATCGTTAATATCACAATCTCCGTAGTTCTCAAGCGGTAGAGTGGACTAAATTACAAACTATTCCACCCATTAGACCAAAAGTTATGATGTGTGGCAACAATAAAGCTCAGCATGGACCCAGTGAGAGATTGCTGTTTTGATATAATTACTCTCACTGGCATGATAAACGGTTGAGTTACTTTTCTTACACAATACAATTATACATTATTAAATATAATAATGTCTGATTATTAAATATAATGAATGTCTGATTTCAATTCACATTGCACTGCTGATTCGCCTTCATAGCTCCATTGGGTAGACATGGCCAGTCGTTATATGGCAGGCAAAGGGACCCGAACTGGTTCAGGGAATTTGACCAGAGTCCATTGCTGATGGGACAGCTGGTTTAACGTCCCCTCCGAAACACTTGTACAGTACAGTATTCTATGCTACTGTGATGCCTGCTGGTAGTATCGGATGATGATCAAACAGTTGACCAGTTTCATCTATTACCTGCTTAAAGGATTAAAAAAAAATTGGTATTCTATGAATAAAAAATAATTTGATTTCACTTATAACCGTTGGAACACCACTCAATAAAATTCAGATTACGATAGTACCTAACATGGAACTTCACGGTCACCGGTCCAGGTGGGCTGTGAAGGTTGTGTCGGAATAACTCTCCCATCCCTTATTACCCCTAACACAACATCCCCAACCACTTCCTATATCAAAACAGCATTTTGATTTTCAAAATAAAGAATAATTAATCTCGAACTTCATCACAGATACATCATGTCAGTGTATCTTGCGACGAATGGGCTTGAAAGGCATGGAGGAGGAAGAACAGCGTAACATTTGGCCCCATGTTTGAGCATGTACCATTCATTACGTGGCACACAATTTGTGTCCGTTACACGAATCCCTTTCAAACATCTAAACGGCATTTCCGATTTCACCCTAAAAATGACGTCATGATCACACACGAACATTATTTATTATTATATCATAAACCGGTGGTTATAGCATCTCGGATCATTCGTGGAATCATCTGATGTGAATAATGGATTGAATGGTTTAAAAAGTCGGTTTCATCACTCCCGTAAAAGGTGATCCAGGCCATCGATCAAGGACTCACGGCAGTGATGGCCAAAGAGTTGAATTATTATTTACACATCACGGTGCCTTTTTCATGGCTCCCAGGACAAGAAACGAATATCTACGGAGGGACGCCTCTCATAACAGAGACATGTGACCATTTGGAGAATGTTCAGCTGAAGTCCGAGTGATGGAGCATGACTAGTTAACAGCAGTATGCACGGCAGTTGTACAATCTGGGAAACCGTTCGGGTGGATTTAAAACAAGAACACAACCCCTCCCCCTGTCCCCCACCACACCCCAAATTCCCCGACACATCATTTAGCGTACGAACCGGGCAGTCAGCGGACAGGGCTGACGGCCTGGCAAAGGGCCATTAACGCCAGGTACAGACGATGCTCCCCATTCATCATCATCTGCTGCGGGTGCAGAGCTTCACACGTGGCCGCACACGTCCCGCCCCGCCCCGCACACGTCCCGCCCACGCTCCGCCCCGCCCCGCACACGCTCTGCCCCGCCCCGCCCGCACACACTCCGCCCCGCCCACGCTCCGCACACGCTTCGCCCCGCCCACGCTCCGTCCCGACCACGCCCCGCCCACGCTCCGTCCCGCCTACTCTCTGCACACGCTCCGCCCCACCCACGCTCTGCCTTGTCTCACACCCTTGTCCCACATGCATGTGTCCAGGTAACCACGAGAAACTGTGACAACGCAGTTTATTTCACACCTCGGTGCCGCTGTGACGTCACCACCCTCGAGTATAATAATCCAGGGCAGTGCAAAACGCAAAACCTTCATCTTTACCAACTACGCGGTCTCTTTTACCTCCCTATAATAACATTCATAAACACATAAATACAATCACGCCTTCCAGTGAGATGACGTAAACATACCGTGTATCCTCTTCTTGAATAAGGTGCTGTCGTCCTTCATCTCCCGCCTTGCAAGTATCATTCCGAGGCATTTTATGTGCTGGATGACCCGAACTCAATGGACGACGACATCAAGTGAAATAATATTACAAGAAACTGTTCTTTTGAAAACGGAACTCCGAAAACAAGATGAAAACGCATCCTCTGTAATTAAGATGAGGGTAGGAGAGTGCATGATGACGTCATTGGCAGTGGATGGGGTAAAACGCTCGATTGTAACCGGTTGACGCATTGAACCAAATTCCTTTGATTGGAAAATGTCAAAAAGCCCATAGATAGCCTATAGCTATATGGGTAGTGTATTGGGGGTGTTATAAGGTCTCGTCGTGCCCTGGTAATAAGATGCCAGTGGTGTCATCAGGGTTCCATGTTTTTGTATTCAAGGCGAGAGATTAATGATGACAACTCGTTTAATAGCTCGCATGATCGGTGAGCGATCCGAAAGGAAGGCAAAAGTCTCGCAGCCCAAATGGCCACCAAGAAGGGTCCCTTTGATGACTTCCCTGCAACTGTCTGCACTGCCAGATTGTTGCCAGAGTCTCTAATCATGATATTTTATTATCCTAATGACTTGCCTAATGGAAAAGTTTCAACACTAAATGAAAATGAAGCCATGCATAAATTGACAAAGATAGCCGCAGTGATCGTGGATGGACAACCACCTTGGACAGACATGGGAGGGGATGTATTAAATTGTGATATTAATAAAATGGAGTGACTGTAGTGTATATTATAAATGGCTGTAAATATCCGAGACGAGACACCGAATTATACTAGCGATGATTTTGGTGTTTTCCTTGTAGCAAATGACACCAGGACAGACATTTTTCATCGTGATCTGTGTTCAATGTTTAGCCCTTCGGACACTGAGAAAGCCCCATTGTGTCAAGGCTGGTAACATAGTGCACACATTAATGGAGGACGGGTGTGTGTGTGTGTTTGGAGGTGTTAGGGTATGGGAGAGAAAGGGTATGGGTGGGTTGTGGGAAGAGAAAGTGTGGGGGTTGAGGGAGTATGGGTGTGTTGGTAGGTGGAATGATATTAGGGGGAGGGATAGATGAGGGTGACGAGGGGAAGGTGGATGGATGAGTGGCACCTGTGCAGAGGTGAGTGTAGGGGGAGTTATGGGGGATGGGTGGATGTAAGAATGGTTGTGGGAGAGGGCTGGTTTGGGGGTTGGAGAGAAGATGAGTGGGTGGGTGGAGTGGATAGGGTGAAAAAGGGGGAGGGGGCACAATTTGCAGAGGAGGGTGTGTTGGGGGTGTAAGGAAGATTACGGGCTTTGGGTGGGGTGAGGCTAAGGGTATTGGGAGAGGGGTGAATGCGAGTGAGGGTGGGTGAAAGAGGAGCTGTGAGAGGAAGCTGTGTGGGTGATAGAGAGAATATGGCTGGGTGGGTGTGTGGGTGGGTTGAGAAGGTTCAAGGTGAATTAGACGGCTGAAAGCAAAAGAAAAGTCATGGCAATGCCAGCGAAGGTAGAATGACCTCTAAGATATGAGAGAGAGAGAGAGAGAGAGAGAGAGAGAGAGAGAGAGAGAGAGAGAGAGAGAGAGAGAGAGAGAGAGAGAGAGAGAGAGAGAGAGAGAGAGAGAGAGAGAGAGAGAGAGAGAGAGAGGGCGAGAGAGACAGAGAGGGCGAGAGAGACAGAGAGGGCGAGAGAGACAGAGACAGAGAGTGAGGTGTCTGAGAGGGGTGGGGAAGAGAGAGAGATAGAGAGAGAGAGAGATAGAGAGAGATAGAGAGAGATAGAGAGAGATAGAGAGAGATAGAGAGAGAGAGAGAGATAGAGATAGAGATAGAGATAGAGATAGAGATAGAGATAGAGATAGAGATAGAGATAGAGATAGAGATAGAGATAGAGATAGAGATAGAGATAGAGATAGAGATAGAGATAGAGATAGAGATAGAGATAGAGATAGAGATAGAGATAGAGATAGAGATAGAGATAGAGATAGAGATAGAGAGAGAGAGAGAGAGAGAGAAACAAACAATTGCATTTGATTCAATGTTCTGGCAAGACTCCAGCAAGGTGAAAGGACACAATTTTGACCAGCCAGCTCAAGGTGGCAAGTTCCACGTAGCATCACTTCAATGGTGCCTCGAGTGTCAAGCCAATGTGCATTAAATGCAGAATTTCCAACAACGCCTTTTACAGCGTCAAAGTGCCGCTACAACACCAGCCATTTCGTGTGTTCCTTTAACCCATCCTATTTCTCTACATTCTTCCACTCACATCTTCCTGTCTCTTCATTTGTTAGCTTTTCTGCTTGCGAGTGTTGATGCCGTTTTTATTTTGCCAACTATTTTTGTTGGTGTTGAGTAAGGAGTGCTAGAAGCAAATCTGTGAATTGTGTGTGCCATTTTCCCCTGTCGGTCTTTGTTTGTGTTGCTATTATTTAAGAAGAAAAGTGCTGGCAAAATGCTCCATTGCCATAATCGTGTGTGGGAGAGGCTGGCAGATGTCAAAAATAGATTTGGCTTCGCCATGCAATACCCGGTTAGAGCAGGACTTTTCAGCTTTGTCATTCAATCAGCATCAAAGAGGGTCATGGTAGCCTAGTTCAGTTATGGGGTTGAGGGAGTGGGGGGGGGGGGTGGGGGAGGGGAAGGTGGAAATGGAGAGTGGAGAGGTATTTAAATGTAATCACCTTAATAACACTCCAAGGTGTTTAAATCTAAGGGCTTTTCGTACTCTCAGTTATTTTATCAAATATGGTTGGCCGGATAGCCTCGAGTTCTGTGCACTCACCTTTGAGCTGTCTAACGTGGGTTTGAATCTCTATCCAGCTATAAACTTTCACCCTGGTGCTCCACATCCATCCATCCATTGGGGGGGACTTTAATCAGGAGGACCTGTCTGCTAAAACTGGTCACTGGTAGATGGTAAAGGTTCCTGCGTTGTCTTTCACCAAGAGTCGGCAAGTTATCGTGGATACCCTAAACAAATTACAAATTTCTGATTGTGGGACGTCCGGCCTGATCAGACAGTTCAAGGGACACTTGGGTCAGAACCACCTCTCTCTTCTTCCCAACCCTTTGCTGACCTCACAGGAAGGTGGGAATAATTGGGGTCTTTGAAGAAGATGGTTGTTTAATCAAGGAAGTGAGTAAAACAGGAAGGAAGCTATTAGCACTAAGGCTTCGTCGTTCACAAATTGAAGCCATTGACAGCAAGGTAATCAATATTTACATCATGAAAATAGCAACATTATTTGGATGTTTTGCTTGGTAACATGGTACGAGCTACAGCTGCATTGTTTAACCCACATGTGAGGTTAGCCATGTGACATATCGCTCAATGTTTCGATGTCCACTTAATTATTGAGTGTAACAAGGCATTGCCACCAAATATAATACTCAGAAATTCAAAGCAAAGAAAGGATAGGACTGTTATGTTTAACTCACATGTGAGGTTAGCCATGTGACATATCGCTCAATGTTTCGATGTCCACTTAGTTATTAAGTGTCACAAGGCATTGTCACCAAATATAATACTAAGAAATTCAAAGCAAAGAAAGGATAGGACTGCTATGTTTGTAATATGTCTGACTGCTATGTCTGACTGAGATAATTTAGAAATAATAAACTGGTAAAGCACCAGGACCTAAAAAGACATTATGAATAAAACGGGAGCTGTGAACGAAATAAACATCGTACCAGTGATAGTCGGAGCAAGTAGAGTGAGAAGATAGAATGTTGGACAGAAATTGAGAGGGATAGCAGGAAATATTACAACAAACAAGCCTCACATGGAAGGACAGAGCACAGATAAACCCCAACCTGTGGTTGTTTGTCCATGTTCTATCCTCTAAATGCTGAGTCTTGAGCAAGGAAGCAGAAAATTGTGACATTTTAGTAATCATTGGTATGGCTCAGCTGGGGTTCAAACCACCACCCTCCCAGACTCAGAACAGACTAACTATTGCACCACAAAATCCAACAACTCGCCCATTATTTATTACAATCGCTGTTTCCGTTGAAATATTACATTTTTTTTGTGCATTTAAAGGCTTAATTCACAAAAGTCTAACCCAGAGTACAAGGTGGAGCACTTTGTTTCCATCAGACTCGTTGGCGTAATGGTTAGAGTGTCTGCTCTGTGTGTCTGGGATGTCGGTGGTTGTAACCTTGGCTGAGTCATCATAAGAAAAGTAATAAAAACTGTTTTTGAACATTAAAAAAAAAAATGGTACGTGCTGCCATTTTTAATCACTAACGATAGTTCTTCTTCCGAGCGGACCGCCACATTGTCTATAAGGTAAACGTGTACCACTTGTCACGGTCCACATCATCACTTTATGTTGAATTCCCGTTTCTACCAAAACATGCTCCAAAAATTTGGTCATTTGAGTTGAGATGTATACCAAACCCGTCAGACACGGGTACCCTGTTAGTTATACATTAAACGCCACACGGGTTTGTTCCAAGAAATGACACTGAACATAAATTAATCACTTTTTGTCACATTTTGACGAAAACCTCATGAGATCATGATGCTCCCATGCGGATTGAACAAGCTGAAGACAAAGTATTCTCAAACGTGTATGTGGAAAATGTCCACAGACGAATATATGTTACTGAACATTGTTTTTAACAATGTTTCATCAACACACATCCCAAGGCATTTCTGCCATTTCACAGGTCCATCGATTTATTTTTTTTTGTATCCAGAGTCAAGGCTTGTGGAGGAGCAAGTACACTGAATGGGTCACGACGTATCAGGAAAAACGGAACAGTGGAGACAGGGGGGAAACACCAACAGTGGAATTGAAGTGGGAGACTTGAATAAACAATGAGTGTGGAGGAATGGGGGGCAGGTAAGGACGCATGGGTTGGACAAGATGGATGGTGAAGGAAATTCCCAGGAGTGACAAATTGGAAACCTGGAAAGAGGAGGGCTTGGGGTTGGGTGGAGGGTTAACCAGGGTAGAAAAGATCATGGTTTAAGATTGGGAATGATCTGAGATGATGGTGAACAACTGTTTTGAAGACCTGGAAGAATGAGATTGAAGAGCATGTGGAAGTAGATTCCACAGGTAGGGGGAAAGAGGAATGAACAGTGATCCTGGATTTTTTTTTTTGTATACCTTGTCGAGGCTCGTGTGAGAGCTAATACACAACGAACAGCAAGGGGGCATGAGACAAGAGTGGCGGGAGTGTGAGGGACAAAACAGTAGGAACAGACACATAAGATCTGTGGAAGGGAGAGGGATGGGACGGGGAACATGGGGAATAGAAGATGGACGTTACAGGGACTTTCAGGAAGGAAAGCAGGGAATTTGAAGGAAGTGGGCTTGGGTGGATTATCGGGGGTAGAAAAGATCGAGGATTTGGATGGGGGATAATAAGAGGTGGTGGTGAACAGCTGTTTTGAAAGCCTGGAGGGAAGAATGGGAATGAATACAGTGAGGGAGTTTGTTGCAAAGGCGGGAAAAAAAGAGGAATGAAAGAGTGAAGGTGAGCAGTGATTCGTGATTTTGGTAGTTTTACCAGAAGGGGGTTGTTGGCTGACCTTGAGCACCCTGAGGAAATGTGGTGGGGACAAATCGCAGAGAGAGCAGGGGGGGCAAGGCTGGAGAGGAGTCAGTAGAAGACAGAAAGACCACCGACCAACCTGCGGTGATTGAGTGAGAGGCCCAAAGACTCAGCTTCATTGTGGGAGATGCCGATGATCCGAAATGCCCTGGTTTCTACAGCGTGAAGCCAAGAAAGGTGGGAGGCAGGAGCACCAGCCCAGAGGGGAGAGCAGTACTCCATCAGGCTACGGCCAAAAGCTTTGTAAGTGGTCAGGAGCTCAGGTGGGCCGAGGAAGGACTTTGCACGACGGAGGATTCCCATTCGGCGACTGACTTTGGAGGGGAGGTTTGAAATGTGGCTTTCCCAGGAAAGGTCATGGCAGATAGTGAGACCTAGAAGCTTGAAAGAAAGGACTTCTTCCAAAGGATTGTTGAGAAAGTGGATGGGGGGGTTTCTAAAGGGTCCTTTCGAAGAGACATAGTGAGAGTGTGAGATTTGTCCGGATTGAAAGACATGTTCCATGTGTTGGACCAGTTTGTGATTTTATCCAGATCTGCAGTGAGCGAAGAAGCTGCTGCTTGCCGGTCTGAGGGATGACCGATGGTATGGCAGAGGGTGGAGTCATCAGCAAAGAGATATAGAGGATTTTCCAGAGAGTCGGAGAGATCATTGATGAAAATTACCGTTTTTACAGTCATTTTTCCCTGCTGTGCAGGGGTTAGGCTTTTTCTTGAGGCAATGTTTTTTTTATGGCCGGATGCCCTTCCTGACGCCAACCCTGGTCGCCTCTTACGACACACAGGGATATGGTACACCTATTCTAACCGGGGCATACACAGGGACCAGTACACTGGTACTCACTTCGCCAACCTCAGATGGATGACAGGCTGAGTCAACCCCTGGTGTTAATTCAGCAGCCAACAGGGCTTGAACTCAGGATCCTGCGATCCCAAGCCACCACCCTAACCACTAAGCCAACACCAGGCTTGAGATCATTGATGAAAACCAGAAAAAGAACAGGGCCCAGAACGCTACTTTGAAGAATTCCAGCCTGCACAGGAAGATGGGATGAAAGAACTCCATTTATGACCACATGTTGACTGCGACAAGAGAGGAAGTCTGCGAGCCATGAGTGGAGATGGCCTTGGATACCATGGGAAGAGTTTGGTGAGTAGTGCAGGGTGCCAGACTGTGTCAAAAGCACGTGATATGTTCAGGGATACGGCACGGATTTCCTGTCTGGCATTGAGGACCTCCATCCATTGATGGGAGAGCAGAAGCAGCATATCCAGGGTAGAGTGACCTGGTCTGAAACCAAATTGATGATCGGAAATCAAGCCATTGGAGAAGAGGAAGGATTTCATGTCTGAAGCGATGATGGATTCCATAACCTTGCTGATGATTGGGAGAAGGCTGATTGGTATGTAGTTGCAGGGATCTGTTTTTGCACCTTTTTTGTGCAGGGCAGTGATGTTTGCAGATTTCCAAGCAGATGGCAGATGGCCTTGAGCAAATGAGAGGGTGAATAGAACAGAGAGAGGGTGAGCAAGAGCAGAAGAGCAGGCTTTAAGGACATGTGGGCTGATGCCGTCTGGACCGGTTGCAGAATCTGAGTCGAGGTTTGACAGCAAGCTCTCCACCTTGTCAGGAGAAAAGGACACAGAGTCCAGGGACAGTTGGGTGCGACTGGGTAAGGTGGGTAGAGAAAGTGATGGGTTTAGGACACAAGATTTAGCTGCAAACACCGAGTTTAGGCATTCGGCTTTTTCACGTGGGGTATCAGCAGTGTGGCCATTGAGGTAAGGGAGGGGATGAAGGGGGAACATACACCAGAAACAGATTTGATTAGACACCACCAAGATTTTGAGGAGGGAGAGAGGTTTGAGAGTTCAGACTTGAGATTAGAAAGATGTTGTTTTCTGGCTCTCCTGAGGGTAGATACACACTTGTTCCGAGCTTTATGGAAGGAACTGAGATTGCCCTCAGTTGGGTTTGCTTTCCATGAGGCAAAGGCAAGTTGTTTCAGGACAACTGCCTCACCACAAGCTTCAGTAAACCAAGGGCGGGAGGAAGGGTAGGACAAGTGAACACGAGAGGGGATAAATCTGTGCATGAGGGAGAGCAAGTTTCTTTGAAAGAATTCCCAGGATGAGTTGATGTTGGAGAAAGTAGTGATAGGAGACCAGTCTGTAAGTTTGATGGCTGCTCGGAGACCCTGCCAGTCGGCTTGCGTGAAATGCCAGACTCGACGGCGGTGAGGTGGTTCTCTGATAACAGCCAGAGAGATGTCCACTTTGACAAGGACGTGGTCAGAAGAACCGATTGGAGCGGTGGAAGAGCAGCAGATATTGTCAGGGAAATTTGTCAAAAGCAGATCCAGAAGAGATGGAGTACCATTGGTTGACGGGAAGTTGACGGGAAGTCGGGAAGTTGACCGATTGAGTCAGTCCCAATGAGTCGCAGAAAGCTTTTGCTGAGGTGCCATTTAAATGGTTTCACCAGAAAGGGGTTCGTGGTTCACTGTGTGCGCCCTGCAGAAACCTAGTGGAGATAAAGCACCGAAATAGTGGAAGGCGCATGTGGTAACCTGGAATGTGGTAAAAGACAAAGATCACTGACCTGTCTGCAATGGCAAAGTCATAGGCCCGTACACTCAGCTTCGTCGCGGGGGATTCCAAAGTTTCTTGAAGACCAAGCACTCCATCAAACTGTGGATGAATGCTTTGTCGGTGGATATGAGTGCCGGTGTGCCAAGGATGGATTTTTTTACGATGGAGGATGCTCAGTGAGTGACTGGCTTTGGAAGTCAACATTGAAATATGGTTCGCCCAAGAAAGGTCATGGGTGATTTTGAGACCCAGGAGTTTGAGTGACTGAACTTCCCCAAGAGGATTGCTAAGAAAGTAGATAAGAGGGTTTGCCAGATGGCCCTTTCAGATAGAGTGAGAGTGTGAGATTTGTCAGGATTCAGGGGTTGCTTTTCAAGTTTGGAGGTTGTTCCACATGTAGGTCGAATCTACAGTTCTCCTTCCACATAAATCAAAGTTAAGTTTTCCGAACCAGCTCCGTCATGTTTTTCTGTTATATTTTTGTCTCTGTGTGCTGTTTGTACTGTTGCAGTTCTGTCAATAGTATGTGTATTAGTTAGTCCTTTCCATAGCTGTCTTGTGGGTAAATGGGAAAGATGCGTTGCGTTGGGCTCTTTTAGTTTGGATCTCAATCTTCAATCTTTGCACTTCTTGTTCAACTACTTTGTCTCTCTCACATGAAAGACACAAGCAAGCATGCACGTAAACCAACAATGATGAAAGGAACCAAGCAAAGCACACCGCGATCGCCTGATTTGCATCTGCACGCCATTTTCAATTCAAAACTGCGTGCCAATTCTCAACTGCCGTCTCACCTCAGACCTTCATTCTGCTCACCGTGCTGCTACTCGCTCACCACAACCACTTCACACGACTTCCAAAAATACCCGCAACAACTCACGCTGACATCTTTATTACAAACATGACCGTTAGGGACAAACTTCTCCCTCTCCGCTGGGATGACGTCATTACAAGGAATTTCTACCTCTTCGCCACAACACTATATTACGATCTCTTCACTACAAATGCAACAACATACTCCTACTTCTCTACAACTGCCACTTATTCATCAAACACTTTCTGCAGCCTCAAGGGACGCTGAGGAGACAAAGGTCAGGACATTATGGGGCATAACTCAAAGTGCAAACATGCACTGGAGCTCGTTTGAGGATATACTGGAAGTGCAGGGATTTCTCTAAAATTACACATTTACATGGAGGCCAGCACATGTTCAGGGCCAGAGAATACTTCAGAAAACCATGGCCCCATGTTAACGTTGGAGCTCCGACGTTTGACCAGGTCGGCGAGCGACTGAGCCATTTTTCGCGTTTGGGGCCTATGGGGCCGTGTGACTACGACGACTATGGACCAATGGAGAAGCTTGAGTTAACCAAGTTCCTCGTTTGATTGGTTCCTTCCCTTGCCCGGGGCTCATAAAAAGAGCAAACTTATCTCTTTTGAGTCAGAACTCGCCAGAGGAGCAGAACTCGTCAAAACTCGCCAGGGCAGCAGAACTCGTCAAAACTCGCCAAGGGAACATAACTCGAAGGAATCGCTAGGAGTGAGAACTCGCCAGGGGACCAGGATTCATCAAAATCACCAGGATGGAGAACTTGCCAGACGTCAGAGCTCGCCAGACAAGAGGCTACGCCAAACATGGGACCTTGCCGGGGAAACAGGCGGCGCAAGGAGTACAAGTGTCAGTGCTGAGCGAGGGGCGCATCGAGTCAGTGTGATCAAGCGTGGGATCACACGTTACTGCTGCGAGCTGGGGCTCCTCTCATTCTCTTGATGCTCAGTTAGGCTGCATCCCACAACAACACCGACACGTGCAGATTCTCAGACTATTACGAAAGGGTCTTTTCTCTTACACATCTATCTCTCGTCTACTGTGGAGGAAAAAGAGCAATCAACGCGGGCGAGCCCAACCAAGAACGTTCTTTTTAGAGTGAACCCAAAAGCGAACTCAAGAGTGAACCATACTGTCCTGCACCTAACATTCTTCCTCTTACATCATGCTACACCCCACATTGCATTACACTCTCACCTCTTACTCACACACCCTAGACACCCTCAGTATTTCTCCCTCCTCCCCTTTCCTAAGCATTTTGAGTTTCCCAGTTCCACCGACCGCACAAGGTATTGAGGTTGCTCATCATCACCTGCTTCTATCGCTGGGCTATCTCTAATTTTCCTCAACTTTGTGTGTGTGTGTGTGTGTGTGTGTGTGTGTGTGTGTGTGTGTGTGTGTGTGTGTGTGTGTGTGTGTGTGTGTGTGTGATGGTGCCTGTCGTAGCATAAGTTAAGACTGCAAATGAATATTCAGGATAACTCTGCACTGCCTTCTTCTTTTGTGAATATTGTATGTCTTTTACCACACCCCACAAATTCCTTGCTTTTCCTGCTGTACATTTAAATAAATCCCATACTGTGCCACATAATTTTCCTCTCTTGTTTAAATAAATGTGCCTGTTAGAAATATACCCAGTTCGTTTTGTCTTTTCCTCCATTGGTTGAGCATGGCCCGCACCCTAGTTTAGCTGGGACATTATTCCCCAAAATTTGCTTAATAGCCGGTGCGTACTTGGCAGCTTCGCTCGGTTGCACCTGATATGGTAAGTACAAAAGTAATGCAAGTATACATTGAGGGCACAATTCCCTGATAAGGCGATCACGGATTCCTAGGTAAACAGTTGTTAGACGGAGGACCCTGGGTCATGTGGTCAAATTTATTGGTGTTCGTGGTCGATTAGTGACTCGCCGCCACACAAAGTTATTTGTGTGCAATAGCCTGCAATTCCCAGTGTGTCCAGAGAGGAACCAGGGACAGCCGCTCCCTCGTGGTCCCCCCCCCCCCTCCGTGACTCCTGGGCCGTGACAGTATCTTTATCAAAATGTTTCCCTGATAAATCGTGATTCTTCTTCTACTTTCGGCTGGTCCCGTTTGGGGTCGCCACAGCGGATCATCCGCATGATCCGCATAGTGATTTGGCACATGTTTTACGCCGGATGCCCTTCCTGACGCAACCCTGGTCGCCTCTTACAACACAGGGGTATGGTACACCTATTTTAACTGGGGTATACACCAGCCCAGTACACACTGGTACTCATTTCGCCGACATCGGAAGGATGACAGGCTCAGTGAACCCCCTGGTGTATTAATTCAGTGGCTAAACGGGGATTGAACTCAGGACCTTTTGGATCCCAAGCCGCTGCCCTAACCACTGCGCCAACACCAGGCTCCCTGTTTGTTTCTCTCTTTTTTTGCCAAAAATTTTCACTCTCCATGTACTACCGTGACACCTCACAACCACCAGGAGTATCTTTGGTTGTGACTTCCCCTCCGCTCCCACATCCTGTTTGTCTGTGTGTTGTACTGTCTGCCAAACAGTGACGACTCCATCTACATCTCTCTCTCTCAGACAACATGCACAAACTTTGTAACCACTTTGTAACCACAAACGATTCCATATA
>NC_140965.1:65167288-65207288 GCF_056783735.1 Eptatretus burgeri
AAGTCTCCAAATCTGGAAACAGCACAAAATCATTACTCCCCTAAAACCAAACAAAGAACCCACCAAAGCAGCCTCCTACAGACCTAAACCTCACACTCACAAACCCTCGCATCCCACTCTCACACACCCAGTACAGATTCAGACTAAACCACTCCACTACCACTCTCTTCACAAACCTCACAAAAAACACATCTCATGGCTTCAACAGCAGAACACCCCCAAAACACATTTTTCTCATGACAATATCGACATCAGCAAAACATTTGACACCCTCACAAAACTCTTACTCACAAACAAAATAGTCAACACTAACATGTATAAAAACACCAAATGCTGACTTCCCAACTACCGATCATGCAGACAGTTATACGTAACTTTTAATAGCAAGTCATCACACACATGATACTTTCCTAACAGAGTCCCCTCGAGGTTCAGTCCTCTCCCCCACACTCCTTAATCTTTACATGCACAACATTCCACAAGCACTCATGAAAATCCAAATAGCCTCATACGTGGATGAAATAACCATAACCCCTACTTATAGCAACATTGACGCTGCCACGGCACGACTTCGGCACTTCCTCAGCACCCTACAAACCTGGCTCACCATCAACAGACTAAAAGCGGCCCCCTCAAAACAGTCCCTCTTTTAATAAATTACACCAACGAACACAGTAGTGCACCATATATCACACTGAACAACTTGCCTCTCCCATACACACAACAAACAAAAATACGAGGTGTCACTATTAACATATCCATGTCATTTACAGATCACATCACAAACAATAAAAAAAAACAACAACATGCAAACACAAGCCTAAACACACTCGGGGCACTCACAGGCACTGACTTCAGAGATCACAAAGAAACAACACCAATAATATACAAACAGTACATTAGATCAGTCATTAAGTACGCCACCAACTCATCCTGGAAATCCAGCCTGTCGAACACACATTTCAACACCCTACAGACCGTCCGAAACAAAGCCCTTTGTATCATCACAGGTTGTTAACGACACCAATCGAGCACCTACACACAGAGGCAAAAATGTTTTTTTTAAAACAACACTTGGACATGAGAAGTGTGGATTTCCTTTCAACTGAATGTGCCAACCCTAATCAAACATGCCACGACATGTCCAACCATCCACAGACCCTTAGACACAAATGACTATTGTACAGTACAAAGACACCACAACGACATCCTTCAAAATATCTCCCCACTGATTAACGACAACTCCAAAAAAACCCCACATGCATACCCAAATTACCATTAACGCAATCAATAACCTGGGTCGAAACAGTATCCTGGGCACTAAACCCCCACCCATCGACGACACAGAAAAATTACTCCCCAGGTCTGATCGTGTTCACCTTTCACTCCTGCACCGTGGACAGCACCCACAACCTTTACTGCACAAACATAGACTCAACTACACTTGCAGTGACGACACCTGCAACATCTACCAGGCAACCCACCTACACAGTATAACACATTATGTAAGACTTTCTGGTCCTGGCTGCGGAAGGTAAGAGCACAACATCTTAGATGTGAGGGATCCTTGGGTTGTCCTCGGGAGATCGATTGGCTATCTCCGTGCCACGGGCCTGATCGAGCAGAACTATCTGGGACTAATCAACACCAATAACAACAAGAAGTACACTATGTTTGTGACGTACAACATGCTGCATTTTGATTAAACTCATCAGTGGAGTGATGGTCAGAGGCATGGCTTGTGATCACAAAACATGCCTCTTGGTAAAACGTGTAAATGTGATGAAGAAAAACGTTTCGTTCAGCCACTTTTACTGAGGAGTCTGTTCTATCACTCTGGGTGGGCCGAGCATGAACCTGGAACTTCAAGGCAGGAAAAGTATAGATGCTCCATCCCTCCATCTTTTGGCCTCTTTGGAGACTATAAATCAACCAACCAACTGCTATTAACTCACCTCCTTTAAGAAAAAGATTAAACCAACTCTCCTGTCTGCAACCTTGTGTATGTAAAAGATCTTGTGGTTTCTTTCACAAAAGTACCATGGCCATATGTACTCTGCTAATAGATTAAATGGGATGTGTATGTTAACTGTAAATATGAGCCATTAGATGGTGATGGTATATTGCATTAAGTAAATGGAGTTTAATGAAGAGAAATTTGAAGTCGGTTTAGTAAAGAAAAGGGTTCATGGGATGTGAATGAACATATTCAGCCAAATGGCTTCTTATTACTTCTCATAATTTAAGTGTTACTCTATATCCTTGTTATTAAACTCCCCCCACCCCTAACCCCAGAGTAATTTTCAGGGAAGCAGTAAAGGCATTCACAAATTAGTTCAACAGGGACAAAGGTCGGGTTCACATCCAATATCCACATCCCATGTTTCCTATTATCCCACTTCATCCTTTAATATATTTAATTTACAGATATGATAATGGCTTCAAGGCCGTGAGAACCATGTCCAAACAACTCAGAGACAAACAAACTACCAAAATGAGCTAACACGTCAGCTTCTGCTGCAAGAAGATGTATATAAAAGGCCAAAATATGTAAAATATCCCAAGAGTAATCCCTCTGGTGGGTATTTATTTATTTATTTTGAGTTGACAAGTCCAAAGCATAGGTATCCCTTTTATCTCGCAGTAGTTTCCCGAGTTCACAGTCACCGTCAGTGTCCTGGCTTGATCTCTCATCTGGTTTCACAGCTGGTTAGGCCAGCAAATCACTTTCCTAGATAACTCAACCAATTTGCTGAGCCAAATCTCCAAGCTCGCATCCCTGTCTGGCTTTTTAAAATGTTATTCCTTCCAAGCATCATGAAGGCAAGCTTATCAGGCCTGTAATTATACATTAAGCCTTATGAGAATGATTGCAACAACACAGAGTTGGCCAAATGTAGCAAAAACCACATCGGCAAGTCAGCACATGCCGTTACAATAATAGCTTCTTTGTAATGGACATCAGAAAAAGGGATTATCCATCATCCATCCTGTTTCAAACTCTTCCTGGACATTTGAACACCCTCTGAATATGACATTTCAGGTCCTAAAGAGTTTTATAGTTTTAAAATTGGTTGTGCACGAGTGGTCCCAATCTGTCATGCTGTCAACCAGGAAACCGAGCAAGGTGTCAGAGGTCATAATTTGATCGCTGGACCTTCCAACCTTCACTTGCTACACTAACTAGATTTTACGGTGATATGATCAATAGGGACACCACGTTTTCATCTTTATAACCCTTCACTGGTGAAGTTTTTATTTAAACATTTTTATTCCACGCCGCCTGAATACATTTTATTGAGACTTAATTATTTACACCTAGGGGGTGTTAAATCATCATGCAATATCGCATGCAAAATATTGTGCCTTGTGGAGGATGATTTTCTTTACTTTATACTTATTGGAAGCACCACTGCTTTCAGAAGAACTCACACAATGTTGATCTTTGCTGATCTTCGCTTGTGCTCTCATGGGCGCTCACGTTCCAAGACAGGTGTTGATGCTCATGGAGGGGCAAAGAAACAGATAGCAAAGACGTCAACAGAAAAAAAAAGTGGGACGAAAAGGAAGCCTGCAGACAAGAATTTGCAATTGCAGCACGGCGTGGAGGTGAATCGCAGGCAAACGAGGGCAGGGTCTCCGGTGGGTGGAACAATTCTTTTTTTGTAGAGCGTATTTGGTTGTGAGAAAGGTGAAATAGTGGAGATGATGTGGTTGCAATGGTAAGCAGGTTAGAAAAGACGAGGTGGGAAAAGGATGAGACAACAGATTTAGCAAAACAGCTTAAAATGTGAGAGAATTGCGGGATGAATGAATAGAGTTGAAGTTTAAGCTTAGACTTGGGAAAAGGTAACAATGTAAGGGTTTCTGGATAAATGCATGCAAACTGGAGGGGTGGGGTGGGGGGTGGAGTGGTTGGCAAAGAGGCGAGAGGGTCGAAGAAGCAAGACTACAAGAGAATAGATAAAAGACCACAAGACTACTGATCCTTCTTTCTTGTCTTTTGTTTCCAAACAAGTTACATTTTATGTCTATTGACAAGAAATCATGACATGACATCAGTCTACATTGATATAAAATTATATCACTCATATATCTCCATTAGGTAATTTGTATCTTAAAGTGCCTGCATGGATATGGTTCAATGATCATTGGCATCTGAAGAGGATGCTGTATATCTCTTTATAAAAAGCTTATTCAGATTGCTCATCTACGTTCAAGCACACACATTCAGGATCAATTTAAATATAGTACATCCAAGTTTGTCTTCATCTACAAAGATATGCTCGATTTGGTAAGCTTAGCACGTGATATGCAACCATGATTTGTTTTCTACAACAACAAAACTGCCATGTACAGTAACTAAAAGAATGACATCTGGAAGTACATGTTTCCCTCCAAAGATTATGCGCTCAAACATTTTAAGTCCTGAATGAGTGACGAAGAAATGGTGTGCTTTCGATCAGACATTACAAAGAAAATCCCAGCTGATCATGACATATCATCTGTTCCTACATGACAAAGAACCACCATACATGGCATGGGAGTCTTTACGTCAATTTCTTTCATGTAATGGGAAACCGAGAAGTGCCAAGACTTGGATTGGCAGAGACAAGTCTTAGCACTTAGCTCAAACATCTTCTAGCTTGGGCTGTAACTACTACAACAAATTCACCCAGTGCCCAAGATGATGTTGGCTGCTGTTCTTGAAAACCCTTGGTGTATCGTGAAAAGTATTGAGATTTCTGCATTTTATATTTAATTCTTATAAGAGTCAGGAATAGCAAGAGGCAAAACCTCCCTTGCATTATTGTTACATTTGTTGGGAGGGGGGGGGTTAGATATACCCACAGAGCAGACAGGAATGTGTGGAGTAGCATGGTCCATGTACGAGTAGTTGGCCATCTTGATGTAAAAGTAGGGAAATGTCAGCTACAGAATTGTCTTGTTTGAATGTGCGCCATACAGGAGGTGGTGTGTGGTAATAGTTAGTCAGGGATTATGGTTAAGGAAATTGAGCGTAAAACCTCTATGTCAACCTGTACTGGTGGGCGCCGAGAGACTCAGCACAGGAGCGAGGGGTGGAGTGATAGACGCTTCCCAAGGGGGTGGAGCGTTGCCCTGGGAGAAGAGGGAGGAGCGAATCGGGTAATTGGAAGGGATGAAAAGAGAAGTCTGAGGAGAACGCGACAGTTGGTTTGAGGAGAACGGAGAATGTGGCTGGGAGTTTTTGGTGTGTGCGAGACTGAGGAGAAAGACTTGAGGAGGTTGTCTAACCTGCCTCCTTCTGCCAGACTCTGCCTGTTTTCTTTGCCCTATGCCAATTTTGTCTCATGGTCCTGGTCTTCATCTCCCCATTGGCTGCTCGCCTCATCATCATCCTCATCCCTCCTCATCACCTGCTCATTCCCACTGCCACAATAGCTGAGTCCCCTGGTTTTTGTTCCCTTTTCCCATCTGTGACTGAGTCCCGAGTGTGGTGCCTTAGTTTTCTTTAGATTCGTTTTTATTCTCATTGTATATAATTATTTATTTATTGTATTCCCTTCCTACCAACACATCTTCTCCTCCCTCGCAATTTAACAACCCCCTGGTTGTTTGGAATGCGGGAAATAAACCCCATGGTTTAAAAAGATTTAAGGTTTCTCGTGTCTCTCCTCACGATTCGCGCGTATGTTGTCCGCCATTCATTCAGGACGTCGTCTGAGGGAGTAAACCGCCAGTTTGGCTCATCCGTCCAGCGTCGGTCAGTGTGCACTCACCTGGACATGACATTATATTGGTCTTTAGCAAAGGATGAATGAGCATTGGTTTTGTGTCCAGGTCTTTCGTATATATACTGATTGACTTTTTATGTAATAAACCATCATCTTTCAATTGGTGTGCCAAATAAGATCTATTCTCCAGCAGCTTTCCAATGCCAGAAACCCACTACTTACTTGACCCCTGTCATGAACCACCATTTCCCCCAATATTTCTTCCTGTCTTCCTTCCCAAAATCTCCTGTAAGTCTGACACACTCCTCCCAATACATATCTATAAAGCCTCCAGACTATATAATCTCTAATTCTTCAGATTTCAGGACCATTTGGTTCATTTTATAGCATTCTCTGTGCAAAGCTCAGCAGCTCAAATAACTCAAAATCCATTTATCCCAAGCAGAGAAAAAAAAAGCACCCGCTTCAAATTTGCTTTTTGTTTCACAGAACATAAATCATTCAATATCAAGCAACAGAAGTGCCAAAAACTTTGGAAAGATGCAGAAGGAGTGTTTTCAAGATGGTTGGAAAAGAAAGGGAGGAGGGTGGGAGGAGATAGGGAGGGACAAGGATAAGAAACCAGCATTTCCAAAAAGAGTTGGCATGTAAGTTTATCAGAGGATAAACATCCATGCCAGCAAAGAATGCTCTTTTTGAATCGTGTGGAGCCAAGGCACCAGGTAAATTCAAAATTTAAAGAAAAACTTGAACAGTTATTTTCTTCACAATGCAGGTTCCCTTGAATTGATGGGTGTCTATAACTGGAACAGACCAAAACAGACAGCTTGCCTCTAGTCCTTTTCTCACTCATTCACACCCCTTCAAGGTTCACTTACTCCCGTTTGTTTCTCGCTTCCCTCAACATCCTCCAATCTATCAACGGCTCTGACAGGTGTGCAGACAAAAACTTTTTGCAACAAATCGAGATCAGCCAAATTCTACACGAGAGGGTTCCAGTTCGAAATAGTGATGCCCAATGGAATTATGAGGCCTAGACTATTCAACCAGTTTTCAAGACCTATTGAATTACAGGTCGAATGTCTGGGCTTGCTGGGTGATGCAGAGGAAGTAGCTGTGCCTTCTACATGTTAATTTCAAAATATCCAATTATATGAGCCAGAAGAATGCATGGAAGAATCTTAAAATCTTGGCAGATTAGAATCCAAAGCTCGAGAATAAAAAAATAATGTGACCAAATATGATACCACACCATGCAACCACAATTTCAGAATACAAATCTCTTTGCTTTCATTCATGCCTTACCCACCCAAACTGGCCATATGCTATCGATTCTCTTAGCTTTGGGTGTTGGCTTACTTCTACAATTGTGATGGGTGTTCCCACGGCTTATGGGATGCTTCCTGCTCACAACACATCCATCCACCTGTGCCCCCCCACCCCCCCACACACACATCCTGTTTACACTTCACCGGAACCAGATATTGTGAATGAATCTCTGCAAGGGTCCTGAATCAACAGAAGAGGTTAATAAGACTTACACCAATTACAGAAAGGTATGCCATAAGAAACACAAGCATCTCAACTTTGAGATCGAAGGTATAGTTAATCTTAATCTCGGTGGAGCTAGTACCAAGGTTATTGCGGACACATACGGTCTTATTAGAATGTAATATATCGCTTTTTTTCAAATAAGATCTATCATTTTGACTTGTAATTTCGAGAAAGGGGGAGTTGTTTGAGAGGTGAACATGCTGCTCTCTGATTAACTTGGGTTTCCCACCGCATCTCTAGAGGCATCATCACGCTCCATTTCTGATGCTTTAAGTCCTTTATACCTTCCACACAACATCAGAATTTAATTTAAACTTGAAAATGTATTGTCATTGAAAGCAGTGTTAACTCTTTACTTTTATATATCTGATCAACATATTGTGACATTAGAATTCCTTTTTATGATATCTAAAGTTCCTTCCATTGAGTTTCCGATGTAATGTAATAGTTGTCTTTCTCAACAACTTTGTGTAAATCCTGGTGAATATGGTCAATTCATGCTGTGGTGAATATAAATAATATTTTTTAGTCATTAATTATTATCTAATATATGAAGAAGAAAGTTTGTTTGTGTGTTTGTTTGTTTGTTCATTTATGCATTCGGCCCATGCAGGAACCAATGCAACCAAACTTTTCATGGCCTGCTCTTTCACCCAGGGGAAGGTCAAGGGCTATATTTGGATAAAAAAAATTAAAAAAAAATTGAAATCAGACAATTTGCCTTCAGGTGTCGATCGGGTCTTGTGCTAATACACTCCCTGAATTTTTTCCTCCAGGAAAAATCGAGTAATATGTATTGTGAAGATTGTATGTTGAGGTGATATATATCATGATTTGTTGTCAACACCACAATTTAATTCTTATATAGTATTTCACTTGTGTCTGTTATTAAAAAGATTGCTTTACACAGGTTTATTATAACACTTCCATGCTCATGCCTTGAGTACCTTTTGAATTTCCCCAGGCAATGCAGGGTACTTCTGCTACTCATCTGTAATCAATAGTACTATATGAAGTGCTTGTCTACAACTGGTAGTAAAAACAGTAAGTTCCCATAAATACCATAAATATGCTCCTTCAGCTCATAACCATGTGCTATGACAGTTGCATTATTTAATTAGCGTCAAATTAAATTATTTTGTTTGCACATATATCTTTATGATCTAATTATAGCTTCAGTTTCCTAAAAATGGCATGTACTCATTTTCATTGATGAAAAATGCAATACCTGGAGTTTCAGCTACTTGCTTACATACATACACCTTAGCTCCATTGCAGTACAGGTAATAAAAACATTGAAAAAAATGAAAAAGTATGCAAACAAGGTAGGGATGGTCTCAAGAAATGATCATGTGAAACCATGCCTACATCTTTCTTTGAATAATGGTTGTCCCTAGAAAATACACTAAGTGTTATATCAAACACACACACACACACACACACACACACACACACACACACACACACACACACACACACACACACACACACACACACACACACACACACACACACACACACACACACACAGTCTTTTCTAGGGACAACAATTATTCAAAGAAAGATGAAGGGATGGTTTCACATGACCATTTCTTGTGACCACCTATACCTTGTTTACATACTTTTTGGAGTAACTTCCCGAAATCCTTTCATTTTACCTCCACCAGCAGAGGTGGAAGGAGGTTATGTTTTCACCTCTGTTTGTTTGTTTGTTTGTCTCTTTGTGTGCAGGATATCTCAAAAAGTTGTGGGCAGGTTGAGTATGTGACAAAGAAGGATTGATTAGATTTTGATGAAGATCCAAATCTAGATATTAGAAAATGTTAAGTGATTTTTTTTCTCACCATTGAGAGATAGGGGAAAAAAACGATACATAGCAGGATAGCTCAAAAAGTTGTGGATGGATTCGAACGAAAGTTGGTGAACAGGTTGGGTGTGTGACATGGAAGAATTGATTAGATTTTTAAGTGGTTCTTCACCATTGAGAGATGGGGCTAAAAACGATTTATAGCATGATATCTCAAAAATTATTGGGCCCAATATGTTCTACTGGGTCAGGTATGACAGAGGTATGGCAGAGGTATGCACTCTACCGAGTGCCCTTCCAGTTTGAAATGTTTTTATTACTTCTTTATTTACTTTTTTTTTTTAGAAATGCGTTTGCATGGTAGATAATTCCATTGTTATAGCATGGAATTTTTTTATTCTTAGGATCTGTGTTGTATTAAACATAAGGAGCCCCCCCCCCCACTCCCCTCCTGCTTTCAGGTGAAATGATGTGGGTACAGAAGTGGAATTTGAAGTGGAGTACAGTCTTTGAAGCTAATTTAGTGACTAAATTGATGTAACGGCAACTTCTAATTATAAAGTATTTTGCCAAGAGTATTTCACAGTATTTACTTTATAGACACACAAACCTGATACAATTCCACTGCTAACCACACCCATATAGCCATTGTCAAAAATTTTTTAACGGCCTCACCCCACCAGGCTGATTGACAGTAGTAGTCCCACACACCTCTCTGATCCCTTCCGATTATACTTTACAAAGGAATGCCGTTTTGTGTACTTTTAATGGAATTCTGTCAAGTTATTAAAATTACGAGAGCAAAGGATGCTGCACAAAGTAAAACTCTGTCAAATGGTATCAGAGTCATTGCCATTGAGAGAAGCAGCTCGGAAATATGCCATCTCAAGACGGTTCCTTATCCCCCACCAACCAACGAAGTTGGCGGGGGATATAGAAATGGGTTCCGTCCGTCCGTCCGTCCGTCATATTTCGTTTCCGGAGCTTAACTACAGATCCCTTCAAGATATATTTCCGAAATTTGGTACACATATCAAGCAAGTGGTGAACTGGTGCCTTTTGATATTTTCTAATTGATAGGTCACATGGTTTGGCAGCCATGTTGGATTCAAGAAAAATATTAAATAATGTTTTCTCTGGAATCACATAACCTAACGAAGCGAAAATTTGCAACTATCATCTTCCATCATGTCTGCATACATCGTAAAAAGTATGACGTCACAAGTCACATGGTTTGGCGGCCATCTTGGATAGAAAAACACACCTCATCCGATTAACACGAAACTTCACACACGTATTCCACTGGAGAATGGGACACAGAATGTAAATTTATGATGTCATAGGTCACATGGTTCGTCAGCCATCTTGGATTGAAAATTAATAAATTTTAAAAATCTTCTTCTCCAGAACGGCTGGACAGATTGAGGAAAAATTTCACACACACTTTCCCCAAGACATCCTTTCAGAAGTTTGTTAATTTCTAATTGATAGGTCACATGGTTTGGTGGCCATATTGAATTTACCCTAAAACCTTCAAACATCTTCTTCTCCAGAATGGCTGGTCAGATCAAGGGGAAACTTCACATGCATATTGCACACACATGTTTAGGGAATATAAGTTTGTTAATCCTCATTTACTATGGCCGGGGATATCGAAGACTTTGTCTTCAGCGGATGCTAGTTATTATTATGATGAGAACGAGAAGATTTGCCGGTTTTGACCAATCTCAGTTTTTTGCTTTTGCCATGGTCTGGAGTACTGCAAAGTGATCCCTGCCTCGACAATCAGCTGAACAGACCAAGTAGGCTCTCATATGCAGCCTTAGTGACTTTTTAGAGAAGATACTCCAACTTTAGTTTTGTATATAGCAGATGGGATGGCTATTTTTTTTTCCAGGCCATCCCTACATCGAGAGTACTGGCGTACTCTCTGCTGATGGTAGCATAATGAACACTGCCTCACCTTAAAATACAATCAGTGGCATGCCAATGTATCACTTAATGACGCAGATGCACATGAAGAATATTTAAGGTGCTAAAGAGCCTTCACACTCCAGGCACTTGTTGACAGGACAGTTTATAGGGTACTTCTCTCTGTCAACTCTTTTGCAATATTTAATCCAATTATATATATCTTCAATTTCTACATAAAGATTACTGCACCAGATTCCATCATTCTAGTTAGTAGCAAACTTTGAGCCAGTCTTTTATGCATTGACTTTCATTCTGAATTTCATTCATCTCATCCATCTGTTATTATTTGCTGTCCGCCCAAGCTCACACACTCCATTCTAAGCAATATTATACCATCAGTTGATGGACATCCTGAATGGTTGCCTCCTGGTACAGTATGAGCAATTGGCTCTTCTTTCTCTGTGCTACGATATGTGATTGTTGGGAAGGGGGCGAGGTGGGGGAGTTAGTGGGGAGGCGATAAGTGAGGATGTGATGCCACCTACATGGGGAGATTTTTTTTTTTTTTTAGAACTGATTGCTATTGTGATTGCACATAATCCAGCCACGCCAAGACTTATTTGCACTCAACTGTCATGAGGAGTCTGTGTCTTACTATGCCTTTTAAAGGTGCAATGGTATGAGGACATTCACCTTACATGTTACACTATACTACACTAACAGTTTGTACATGTTCAAAAAATCACATCCTTTAGGAGTTCATAAAAAAGGTGCACATCATGCTCATCACATCATTTAGGTGCAACATGTGTAGAATGTTCATCACATGCTTTAGACGCATCGTGCACACCATGATCATCACATCACATTACAAGTTAAAATATAATTGTCAGCATATTGTTCGCAAATATTTGCTCAAGTTTTATTGTTGACTAAATGTTGTCAGAGGACATAAATCACATGCTGGTTATGAAATAGTACTATCTTATGAATAAATGTCATTTTCTGTCTGTCTGTGTGTCTGTCTATCTGTGTGTAACACCAATCACGCCAAAACTACTCGGCCATCAAACTTGGCACATGGACCAAGTTCGACATCTTGGTGAACATGGGCTACTTGGTTTCATCTGTAGTCGTAGGGGTTCGGGAGGGAAGGGCGACAAAAATTTTCTGTAAATGTGTATTGTGTAGCACTATCTGGTGGTGGTGGCAGAGGGTATTACAAGTCAGCTGTGGAGACAACTTGCATTTGTACATGTCCCCAGAGAGTGGGAAGCCCCAAAGCCAACCTCCACTAATGAGGGGAGGCAGGCAAAGGGGGTGTGAAGGGATGGGGTGGGAGTCTGTAGGGGGTGGTGGGTTGAGGGGGGGGAAGGGATGGGAGGGAGGTGAAGGGGTAGGAGGGAGGGAGGGGAAGGGGTGGGCAATGCCGGGCACTCCTGCTGGTTTGAAATAAGTTTTCAAATTTAATGCCAAAGCTATCCAAGTGCAAGTAAAGGTCTCAATGACAGACAATGAGTCAAAAGATTATTGTGATTAAGGACTACCTTAAGGTATGTTATGCATCGCAGTACTTTTCAACTGCTGATTTAAATCCTATAAATATCCCTGCAGGCATTAAAATGCCTTCTGAGATATGCAACCTCCTTCAATATCAGGAGTCTCGATGACATTTACCCAAGAAAATACCATATCTCATACATTATCATTGCTTGGACATTATGAGTACCAGCAAGTCAACC
Organism: Eptatretus burgeri; assembly: GCF_056783735.1. NCBI lineage: Eukaryota > Metazoa > Chordata > Myxini > Myxiniformes > Myxinidae > Eptatretus > Eptatretus burgeri. The sequence continues at coordinate 65,180,023 of NC_140965.1, forward strand.
TTCAATTGAGGATGGACGTTGGCATGAAGAGTATCAAACATCAGAACCATTGTTTTTATTTGGGCGGTCAATATAATGACACGTCATTGTAATGAATTTGCGAACATAAAATGAAAACGAGACAGCAAGGAATAAAATAGGAACCATGCACATAAATGGCAGTAAACAAAATGACAAGTAGTATTTAATAAAAGGCCACAAAACAATGGGTGGTTTGCAGTCAAATAACAATGCAGCATACAGGGTAGAGAGTGGGGATCCACCCATGGTGTAAATTGCTCATAAAAGAACATGCTGAAGCCAACAAGTGGAGAGGCTGACAATAGGAGGCTGGTTTGCATGGCTAATCAAACCACTCACAATGCAAAGACCTGAGAAACAGATGACAGTCTCCATGGAAACAGATCAGGTTAAGCACCTCACTGGGTTCCATACTAGATGGTTTGGGAAAATGCCCTCAGCACTGTATCATAGCTGAGCGTTCTGTGCCTTCACAATGATGATAAATGAGAATGGACGATGGCACCGTACGATGGGAATATGGATGTTAATACAGCCAGCCAGAAAATAAGTCTTTGAGTAAAGTCCGAATGAAAATCTCACCGAATGGCAATAACAATGGAGTTTGTATGTTTATTTTGTATTCAATGGGGGGGTTTACAGATGTGTGTACACACATGCAGATGCACCAGCATACTGACAAATATGCAGACATGTAGATCCACAAAATAAATCACATGTACATACAGGCAGACACAGCAAAATGTAGATGCTCCAACAGAGCACCGACGACACATGGTGATTGCTTTATCTAGGTGATCATTATCGTTTGAAAACAATAAAAAGGAAAGGCATCGTTTAATTAGAGACAGCTTAGGCCGGAACGAGGGACCAGCTATCTCCTCTTGACGTTTCTCGGCAAGTGAGAATGAACCGTGATAAGTCTCTATATTGCCTGATGAATTCAATGCCATCAGTTCAGCCCCAAGAGAGGAATTTATTTTATTCAATGTGAAAGAGCTGAAAGCCATTTCAGCAGGGCCTGCAGGACTGACTGGAGATTTTAAATTAAACATGAAAAGTACGAAGGAGACTAAATGGTATTAATACTATCATTATAACGACTTTTTTCATTCTGGATAATAATAATAATAATAATAATAATAATAACAACAATAATCCTTACTATAATTCACAGACCGGTGTTTGTGTGTTTGTGCGTTTGCTTGTTTGTTTGTCATGCAACTCCCACTGCAGTTCTTGGATGATTACACACAGACTTGTTACATAAGATCAGCACGACCCCAATTAATATATAGGGGTGTTTTAATCTTTGCTGATGATCTTGGTAGGGGGGGGAGGGGGATGAAGGGTGAGGGATGGGGTGCAAATTCTCTATGTAAATGTGTATCGTGTAGCGCCACCTTCAGGCGTGGGAGGGCATTACAAGTCTCCACCATTTACAGGACAGAATTTCTGTTCTCATGTTTTCCAGTTTGGTGAGGTGTTTTGAATTGTAAGCAGTAGGTATGTTTTTCCTTCGTGCATCCAACCTGGATTATTTTTTTCATTTTCGGAAGCGATTGAGGCAGTTGTCAGTTGTCTATACACCGCCTAAATAGAATGTGTTGCATGCTTGGAACAAGATCGCCCATTGGGCTGGTACTCTGCTAGTGATAACAATTAATCAGAATCAGGGTAACTTTTCGTATCGTGCTTGTTCATGGATTATCAAGACTGGATTCGATTCTGAGGAGCATATAGGAATCGACTGTAAGCGATCACACTGGTGCTTTGCAAAACTAGAACAGCACTCGTAGAGTTTTTATTTCTTCACTCACATCGGGTCGTACATCAGATATATGAAGTTTCACATTTTTCAGATAAGGATTTCAAATCAACCAATTATGGCTGGAATACCACTTCACCAATGATGTCATTGTTATGACCCTATATATCCCATGGAGAGTTGATGAGATATGCCAAGTTTCAATTTCTTTTGTTGGGTGGTTTCAGATAAAATGATGTCCAAATTTTTCCCTATAATCCAATATGGATGCCATACCATGTGACCTATGTCGTCAGAGTTATCAAAACAATATTCTCCATGGGGAGTCCTCTTATGTTTAAAGTTTTGCAATGATCGGACAGGCGGTTGCAGCGAAAAACATTTTTAAAGCAAATATATGTAAAAACACACACACACACACACACACACACACACACACACACACACACACACACACACACACACACACACACACACACACACACACACACTTTTTAAATAATTGTCCAGTATCGGCTATTCCTAAAAGCTACATTAAAAAGGAGTTGTGTCTGTGTGTCTGTTTGTTTGTTTGTTTGTCATGTTATGACTTGAGAACAGATTAACGGATTTCAATGAATTCAATGACGGTGGATTCAAGGAACTCCCAGGAAAGTTTTCTAGTGCAAAATAAATAAATAAATATCGGTTGGTTTGTGTGTGGGTTTTCATAGACACACTTGGTGAAACTGTAAATGCCAATTTGCGATGCTGGTTATCCCGGCACGAGGGCAGGATTTCCCAGGAATTCATTTTTGTTTTTGTCTCCCAGATTAGCCATCGCAGCAAAGATTAGTATTCCCATCAGCAAAGCGATGGGTCTAATATGCTCGTATAATATAGCAAGAAAGAGCAATAAGTGATTGCAGACCCTCACCAGGACTTGTTTTGTGTGGTTTATTTTGTGTGGCAAATAAATGGAAGGATGTACTGAATGAAAGATTGGTGATTGCAAATGAAAGGTCGAAATGGTCTCATTGTAAATGTGTAAAGGTCAAAGGTCTGAAAAGGTCTAAAGAATTGAAATGATCTAAAGTACCTAAAGGGTCTTAATCTGTCGAGGGGTCTAAAGGGTGTAATTTAAGGTCTAAGGGGTCAAAATTGTCTGAAGGGGTCTAAAGGTCCTAAAATGTATAAAAAGGGTCTAAAGGTCAAAGGGGTCTACAGGGTATTAAAAGGTCTGAAATGTGTAAAGGTCTAAATGTCTAATGGGTAGAAGGGAGTCCAAGGGTCTTTAGGGTTCTAAAGAGTCTTGAGGATTTTAGGCATCTTAAGGGTCTTAGGGGTCTTACAGCTCTAGAAGGTCTTAGTGGTCAAAATGTTCTAAAAGGTATTAGGGGTCTTAGAAGTCTAAAGGTTATTAAAGGATTTTAAGGGTCTATAAGGTCTTAAAGGGTCGTAAAGGATGGTAGGGTTCTAAAAGGTCTAAAATGGTCTTAAGTGGTCTAAAAGGGAATTAGGGTTTAAAGGATCTTAGGGGTCATAAAGGGTCTAAAGGGTCTTCATGGTCGAAATGGGTCTTGTGGTTGTAAAGCGTTGAAAGGTTTTTAGGGTTATTCAAGGGTCTAATGTAATTCATGCACATACTCACGTTCTGTGCAGATAAACAAAAAACAGACACACAGACAGATAGACAGCCAAACAAAAACAAACAACAACAAAAACATGTTTATCTGAATCTCACTGTTACTCCACTCTGAGAGAGCGTGTCAAATTTGATCCATCGAGAAACATAGTATTTTGCCCAAGTCCTGATGAACTGCAGGTTTTTGGAAGTGCAAACAAGGCAATTTGTGTTCCACAGTGTCAAAATATATAATTCGATTGAAACAAAAGAAGAGTTTTAAAGGCTGTAGAAAAAAAAAACAATTAAAAAAAACAATTATTCGGAAGTTTGCCGTCGATGCACCGTGTGTTATACCACCTTATTTAACACGTTGAATTAGTTATTTGTGCCTGTTGTTTGTGTCCTTTATGACATCCCCAAAAACAGTAAGTTTCCTGTTTAAAATGATTTTCAATTTCCTTTACATCCCCCCCATCAGCTGCCGGACCAGTTTGATCACTGTTTTGTGAGTGATCAGCAACAGTTTAGACGAACCATCTCTTTTCGTTTGTGGCTTGGATTTGATTACGATTCATAATTGGCTTTTTGCTACTTTTGCCTAGATAGTGGAAGAGAGATCCGTGTAAGATTTCAGCACTTTACGAGTTAAATAACATGTTTATGGATATATTGGTGATAAGTGTCACAAGCCAGGGCCAATGTCTTGCCAAACCATCAAACGGACCCCGTTTATGAGTTCTGTTTTGTGGATGGTCATCTTAAAGTAAGGGAAGTAGCAAGACCATGAAGTGCACAAAAAATAACTTCGCAATACAATTCAACATACGTTTACAGCAAACATTAAAATTCCTGGTAAACACAAAAACACAACAAATGCCAACTCTGAACCAAAGTGGTTTTCACGGTATGGGCATGGATCAGACAGATTTCAGGATTGGCACATGCAGCGCCAAGCAGGGACAATTCAAGTAGATATATAATTCACCTGAATGAATATCCGAGCACGTATGTCTTTATCTTCCATTTGTGAGAAGGTTACAAATCTCATAAATACAACAAAGCAATCTACCGGAACATATTCATACAACTACAGATTTGCTCAGCTTTACATATTGCTCAGAGTGTGGCATACTTTGCAGACAAACTTCTAATTCTATTCAAGAACTAAGATACTATTATGTGAATTCTGAAAAAAACAAAAAACGCACACATATATAAACAAATATGGAACATGGACATTCAACATTCTAAAATCTGAGCACCATTGTGCGGCACTCAACCACATCACACCGGACAGGAAAGCTTGCATCACCTTTCGAGAAGTATCACTCATACCATTCTAGACTGACAGCTGGGAGAGCTCATGGCTTGCACAGTCACAATTAGAGAATTGTAAAATCCCACCGAAGATTAGAGGAGCTTCATGAGATTTCAAAAGGAACAAAACTCTCACTTATGCTTGCAGCTCCTTGATCGCATATACTTGGCCTTATCTGTAACTGTAACCTCATCTCAAGCTTTGACGTGGCCGAAAAGATGTTAGGCACTTGGATGTCTAAAGAACTGCTTCGACGTCGGTAACTTCAAGTCCACCAGTCAAATCGCTAACCACAACGAATTTGCAAGCCAAACAAACTGCTTATAGCGTGTTAACATCTATACTTTTAAGAGCATACCAAGCTCTTTGCAAATTTCTAAACACAATCCTTTGTGCTGATGATAGAACAGTGATGAATCAGGAGTAAGGAGAAGAAAAATACAGAGATTCTGGACACCTCAAGTACATCTCAGGGCACTAAACAAGCTGTTATATTTGACTTAAGTATCACATACATGTGCTGTGATACTGCACCTACCCCCATAGCTCAAAAGAATAGCTCTTTCAGCTTTGAAGCATTCCGGTTTACGCTTACTTACCGGAGGCATGCATCCTTGTGAGCAGATGTCATTACCACCTCAATGAGATTTTTTTGTGTTTTTTTTTTGTTTTCTCCATGACATTTCCTGCCATTCCATATTGTTTTCATTTTCCTGTTAATCTTTTTTATTCCAAGTGCAATATATTCTATGATGAGCCTTCATTTCTTAAAATAAAATGCTTGAGTTTCCACACTGTCCTTGGTTGCCTTCAGCATACATAATTCAATGTTCCAAAGACAAGGAGGCTCCATTGGTCAATGTATGATTTTTGGATGAATCAGACTTGTGGACAGGTTTCACCTGAATGCTTCAGGATATGTGAGGATAATGAGTTTGTACCCTTTCTGGGGTGTCGTTGTCGAAGCAGTCATTTTTCAAGGAATGTGCTGTTTTTCCTTTTTGGCAAAATATTCCAATTTTCTCAATGCTATTTAAGAGTCAACTACCACCAATAGAAGAGACTATTTTCCCAGTGAGATGCATGAGTGAGCCAGCTAGGGTTGTATCAACAATTCAACAGCAACATACCAATTTTCCAAGTTTCAGAAGCTTAGAATCCAAATCCTTAATGCTCCTTCCTTTAGGTAGGTTTGAACCCATAACCTTTGGGTATGGTGCCAACCAAGTGTTCTCATCACTGCTCTGCCATCCCCAGGTTTTCAATAATACCAGCAAATAACTTTACACTTTGCAATACTCTTGTATTTATCCAATAATAGTTGGGAGAGGACTTTTTTATATGCTCACATGCTGTGGAGTATGACGGCGAAGAGAGGGTGCCACCCAAACCAGTGGCCAGCCAATGATAAGACCCACCGCTTGGAGAGGCTGCCCCAAATGTCTGGAGGAGACAGAGGTGGAGTGCAGAGCCAGAGATCCCTGACCTCTGGTGATCATTGTTTTGAATCTGTGACATCTTGCTTCACCTTTATCACTCCTCGCCTTCATTGCTCATTGTTTACATCACTCCTCACTTACATCACTCCGCACTTACACTGCTCCTCGCTTCCATAACTCCTCCCCTTCACAGTCTGAGTTGCTCCAGTCTAGACCCTAAGGCCTAACCCATCTATGCCAATACAAGCCCTCGCCTTTCCTTTTGTACCGAGGTAAGAGTCAATTTTCTGTGGTGCCTTGTACAGATAGGATTATTCATTTCATCACTGCATATAATTTTGCCTGTCCCCAGATCCATATTTGTGTCTGTTGACTGACTCGCTTGGTTTCACTGTTCTCCAAGTCCCATCACCTCTAATCCCGGTATCTCTTTCTACTGTGATAAATAAACCCATATAAAGTAAAGAAATGTTTTCCATCCTTCTGCCTCCTGCGTGTGTCATCACCAAAAAGGGTGACCTTGGGGAGTGGTAAGTTGTAACAACTTAACCCAGTTTATTTCAGAACTTTTCAGCCATTCGTGGGATTTAAGATGGTGCAACCGAGGGATGTCACGTTTGTGAGCCTCTGACCTGACAATATAAATGCAGCTTAAATAACATTTAGCAACTGTTGTTTAAAAAAACCATTTTATTTGTACAGGGTGATCCAAAATGAAGTGCAACTTGGTTTGTAACAATAATAGTTTTTATGATTGGCCAATAATTTTTGTTTATGTCTAACAATACACAGGCTTTGTTAAATTTTTGTTTATTATAGCAAAACAAGCAATAAGGAGCATTATCATGAGTAGTTGATGAACCTCTGAATGACAACTGCCACACAGATACTGAAGTTGTCAATGACTCATTTGAGAACTGGTGCTGGTATCCATCTGATTTCCGTAATGATGTTATTTTTCAACTCCTACAGTGCATGTGGGTTGTTTTCGCAGACTTTAGCTTTGAGGGATCACCATAGGTTGTAGTTGAGAGGAGACAGATCCAGGAGGTAGGGAGGCCATGGGTTGAACGTCTGTCGAGACATGAGTTCATCAGCTGGGAAATGTCGTCTCAAAAACTCGAAGGCACCATGAGAGCACCTCTTCTACCTCTTATGTTTTACCTTTTGCCATATTTACATTAAAAATCACGATAGCTGTACACTTTTCAATAAAGCGCTCATTCTAATCACTAATTCTTGATTTACTTGAGTTATTTAGCTGTTTGCAGAATACAACCACAATGGGCTTTTAAATCCAAAGGAGACCGGACTTTGTACATTAGAAAGGAAGCAATTACAAGTGGTTCGTATGTCTATGTCTCTGATCTATGATGTGTTTAAAAGTATTGATGTATTTTAAATATTGCTAATTACTACCATAAGTAATAGTCGTAATTAGTAATTTGTTAATTACGAAATAATCGTAGTAATGAAAGCAAACTTTGAATATTGCATATTTATTTATTTATGCAGTCTTGGTTTTTGGGTCATTGTTTGATGAAGTTAATTATGAATATGCAACATTTTTAGTTTGGTTTCTGGCTTGCATATCATTGTCACTTCATGCTCTTGAATATAAAGCTCTTTCACAAACCACTTCATTAAATATACAAAGTTTATATTTATTATGTCTGCACGTAGGATGCACCCGAGTAGTTTCTTGCAGTGTGCAGGCCCCCAATGATATATATATATATATATATATATATATATATATATATATATATATATATATATATATATATATATATATATATATATATATATATATATATATATATACACACACACACACACCCACATCTCTCACCTGTGAAAGGAGGGAATATCCAATCAGCTCTCATCTAAGCAACTAAACCCAGGTGGCTACGATTATATAACTAATTGACCCCTCCCATATGCCTCCAGCTGAAGAAGCTGCATAAAGCAACCCAAGAAGAGGTAAGTGCTACAAGGTAAGTGCTACGCTGTTTCGAACCCTTCCCAGAGTTCCTCAACAGCTATAAAGATGTTCACACATAGTACACAAATGAGAATCCCAATGCTATACACCTCCTCAGCTCCTGGACTGGTTTCATCACTTGTTGGCGAATCATCAGCGAGAGCGTTGACAGAAATGCATGTACCACATGCAAATGTCAAAAGTAGTCAATATATAAATAAAGACCCACCCACATCTCTCACTTGTGTGCTCACGGTTCTGTGATTCAGCTTTCAAATCCTGTGTACTGTACTGTGTTGATTTGTCCATTGTGTACTAATGTCCGATTAATTCACATAAAACTACATTGATAAGTGATATCTCTTCATGTCATTGTCCTGCACGTGACGTATGTTGTAGCTGTCCCATGAGCCTCGAGAGCCACTGCAAAACATATTGTAAATTAAATATCAAAATATTTACTTATGATCATTAAATCTTCTTTTACTTGTGTTACATGTTTTGAAAATCTGAAAACATACATTTTCAATCATTTCACCTTTCACCTGTCGGCTGCACAATGAGATTTTATTTCCATCTCGTACAGCATTTTTCCTACGTCTGAATATGTCAAATTGTATACTTAACATTGGCGTCTTGTGCTTCTGGATTCGATTTAAAAACAAATGGCTAGCATGCTGATGTTGACCCAACGTTCTAAACCAAACCGTTCCAACCTTTGCCAACGTTTGGTCAAAGTCACTGTGTTACCTTGGAACCAATACAGAGCATAAACAGCTGCCTTTACATCGTTTGTCACATAATATGCCCTTGCACGTCTTCATATGTGGGACTGATGATGGTTGCCATCTAGGTTATTGAGTGGTGAGAGTTCTCGAGGGCATTATACAATGGACAAAATGGGCAGTGAGTTATTTACACACCAAACGAATTTGCAAGGGTTCACATGGATTTACAAAGGTTATTTACACACCAAACTGGGACAGCATGGTTTTAGTCTTAAGGTCCTCTTCATCAAGATAAGACCATTGAATCAAAAGCTTCTGCATGAACCTCTTTTTCGACCCATAAAGCTACGAGAATCGGTGGTAGAGTGGTTCAAAAACTGCAGTGGTTCACAGTGGTTCGCAGTGATCAATCAAACATCTGGGAGGTCAGTGGTTCGATTTTGACACTGGCCGAATCATACCAGAGACTTTTAAAAAATGGTGCATGCGCTGCTTCCTTTAAAGGATAAGATGGCCAAAATGGGAATGTCCGGACAAATGTCTGAGAAATGGTTCGGGACGTGTTCAACATTGTTTTTTTTTTACTACTAAAATGGCCAGCAGTTTACCAGACGGCCATCTTTGATCAGATTGTATGCACTGTTGGAATCCATGGGGAGGAAGAAATTCCAACTGAATTGCCGGACGGATAGGAGAGAGAAAAGTTATGCTTTGAAAAAATTGGTATTTATGGTACCTAGAATGCTCAGGGAAGTGATGTCACTTCCCCCAAACTCAGTGACTGTATTTGTCTGAAAAATAATGTCAACATGCACATGTGTGATTTGGTATTCTTCTCCACTATGAGGAATAGACCTTGTAAACAAAAATATTGAATACACTAGAGAGATCAAAGAAGACTGGCCGAATCATACCAGAGACTTAGTCCTGCGTAGTGTCCAAGTATATACCGAACTTTAATGTTAACAAAACAATCATTTTTAAAATGGTAAAAATAAATAAATTCTGGGTTTCACCACTATTGGCACAGTGTCGACTACAGCACCCTATCGAACACGCCACAATAGTTATTCATGTCTGTTATTTGTGTACTTTATGACGTCCTTAAGAACAGTACGTTTCCTGTTTGGAATGATCTTCAATTGTATTTGACTGCCAGGTAGAGAGACGGAGTAAAATAAAAAGGACATAAAATGTCATAGCCCCCGTTGTTTCAGTAATTTTGCTGGATGGAGTTAAAGGGCTCGCCCATATTTATGCACAACTAAATGGCCGCCAGTCTACCAGTCGGCTGTCTTTGATCACATCACAAAATAAAGTGAGTTGCACATGTATGCTATGATATACTGTGCTTTTGCCAAGTTTGAAAAAAATCGGACCACGCATGTCTGAGAAATGGTCGGGGACATATTTAAGTAACAAAATGGCTGCCAGTCGGCCATCTTGGATCTGATGTCGAAAACAAATGACGTGCATATGGAAGCAATCATTCATTATCTGCGGCCAAGTTTGAACAGCAACAATAAATGCATGTCCGAGAAATGGTTTGGGACGTGTTCAACATTGTTTTGTTTTTTGTTTTTTGACAACTAAAATAGCCAGCCGTCTACCAGACGGCCATCTTTGAGCAGATCGCAAAATAAAGTTAGATGCAAGTGTATGCCATTGTCTACTGTGCTCATGCCAGGTCTGAACAAACTCGGACCATACATGTCGAGAAATGGTTGGGGACACGTTTAAGTAATAAAATGGATGCCAGTCAGCCATCTTGGATCTGATATCGAAAAAAAATGATGTGCATATGTAAGCCATCATTCATTATCTGTGTGCCATGTTTAAACATCGGGAAATGCATGTCTGAGAAATAGTTGAGGACGTGTTTGACACCGAGTTTTTTTTACATCTAAAATGGCCACCAGTCAGCCATCTTGGATCTGATCTCAAAAAAAAAATGACGTTTATCTGTATTGTGTTGTCTTTGTGCCAAGTAGGAATAAAATCAGTCTGTACATGTCTGAGATAGGGTTGCAGACACACATATGCATGCACACACGGACACGAAAATTGAGACCAAATCCATAAGCCCCGTTTCAGACTAAGTCCAATGGGGGTTAATAATCATTACACCCGTGCCCAATGGAAGTGGTTCAGTTTGGCATTTTAAATATGAATTAGGCAGAGCCGAGAAACAAATGAAACCCATTAGAATTACCCTTTATGACCCTTTCGATTAAACACGCTTATACACCACCCTATTGGTGCTAGGTTCTTCTTCTTCATTTTTTTACGGACGGATGGATAGACGGATCGAAGGAAGGACAGACCCAAATACTGAAGCGGTTTCACCGCTTCAAAATTTATCTCACTCCTCTCTGCGCATGCGGGATCGGGATGAATTCAGAGCCAAAGTATTGTTCAACTGCAGGTTTGTTTTCCGCTTAATGTTCCGATTAGTGTGCAAAATATAACATTCAATTTAAACAAGTTGCTCCTCGATCATCAACTGACGTTTACAGACGGTCGGACAAATGGGTGGACTGATGGACATGGACCAATTGCTTAACCCCGCTTATCCGAAAGGACCATGCCACAAACGTTTCCATCTACTTTCTCAACAACCCTCTTGAAGATGTGAAGTCACTCAAACTATTGGGTCTCACTCTCAACCATGATCCCTTTTGGGCAAGCTACATTTTAAAGTTGGCCTCCAAAACCAGACACCGACTGGGCATCCTCCATCGTGCAAAGTCCTTCCTTGGCACACCTGAGCTCCTATCCACCGAAAAGGCCTTCATCCGCAGCTTGATGGAGTACTGCTTTCCCCTCTGACCTGGCTCCCCTGTGTCACACCTTGCTCAACTTGGCGCCATGGAAACCAAGGCTTTCAAGGTCATTGAAAACTCTCGTGATAAAGCTGAGTATACGGGACTATTGCCATCGCAGGCAGGTCAATGGTTTCTCTGTCTTCTTCCGCCTCATTTCTGGTCTTGCACCCTCAGCCCTCTCTGTGCTTTGTGTGCCCCCACCCCCAGGTATCTGCAGAATGTACGCAGTCCACCAGGAACCCCCTCCTAATGAAAATGCCTAAATCCAGAACCACTGCCTACCAACACTCATTTGTTCCTCTTTCTTTCCCGACTGTGGAACCAACTTCACCATCCTCTTAAATATTATTATTATTCCCTCCAGTCCAGGTCTTCAAGACAACTGTTCATCACCATCTCAAATCATCCCCCATCCCAAACCATCAATCCTTTCCACACCCATTAAACCATCCGGACCCTCCCCAAATTTTGCTTCTGTATCCATATTGTGCACCCCTTGCATTCTCCCCTACCCCTCACCATTACCTGTATCCCTTGTTTGTCCATCTCCATCTATTTTTTCCCTTCGCCCTGCTGTTGGTGTTTCCCCTTTCTCCTGCTGTTCCATTTGCTATGTTGTGTCCTGATCTGTTCTGTGTTCTAGCTCTTTCACGAGCATTGACTATGTACGTATATGAAAAAAAGAAGACAAAAAAAAGTTTTCTTCTGCCTCTCCTCCAATCTTACTCACTCAAGTCTTTCATTTCATGGTCCCATCCCTCCCCAGCCTCTCCACATTGCACACTTTCTTCCAACAACCCCTTCCTTCCTTGTGATACTCGCAAAATCCACTCATCGCTCACCTACAGTACTTTGTTCCTCGCTTCTCCCTTTTGTACATGAATCTCTTTTCTCAATCTGCTAAATTCCACTCTTTCCTTCAGGGCTTCACGTTAACACTGCACCACCATCCCAAGCAGGTCATCCTCCATCACAACTTGTGATGTTTTCGATCCTCATTAAACTTTCCCTCCTCCTCCCCCATCTACTTTCAGGTTGTTATGTTCCCTCCCCTCTCCTATCTCCACCAACTATTCGTGCATCTCATAATTGCATCCATATGTTGCCCACTGCTCCACTGTCAGTGTGTTGAGCTCTACCCTTTATTATATCCATGAGCCGAGACATTTGATACAAAGAAATTGGCTCCTTCTTGCACTCTCCACTGCAGCACCATCCTTCTGATAATCAGGCCACTGAAACCAAACACTGCATACTCTACACATCTTTCCTGCTCAATTCAACCACGACAAGCCTGTATTGAACAGCACTCAATCTTTGACAGAGATGCAAGAAATTTAGGGTAAGAAGCTCTCAATTTTCTGCCTCTGAGCCAGGTTTTATTCAAATTCACGGGCAAGTTAACACCCATTTGGATCGACGTGCTCAATGATAATTGATGCCAGTTTTTTTGTGTTTTTTTTGCAAAAACATCCAGCTTTTACTTATTTATTGCCTCTAATTTGAATATCGTCTTGCAGGCCAGACGTCGGTGATGTGGCAACACATGCAATGGTTAAAAAGGAATGCACAGTTAAAAATTAATGCACAAATTCGAATTCTGCTCTTGCCCAGGCATAATTTGGAACGTCAAAATAAATCCTGAGAAGCCCCATCTGGAGCTGCAAGAGATCTATGGTGGAGATCATGTGCGACGGACCTGGTGTGAGTCTGCTGGTGTGGTTGTCATGGACAGCTGAGCAACCAAATTACGTCTAACGGCTGGGCTACATGTCGCCCATGTTACATGGGCTACATGTTAGCAACTTCACGAACTTCCCTCAGTCGAATTACTTTATTATCGGCTCAGATATGTTAATATTACAAATCAAGATATTTATATTGAAATAACTAGACGGATTAAAAGGAATACGAAGTTTAATTCTTCAGTATGCTAGCTCAGTATTAATGCCTCGAGGAACCAAGTTGTTCTTGAGGCTCCATTGTGAACTTCTTAGAAGTTTACTCGCTCATTTTCCCTGTATAATTGCTCTTAGAGTTGCAGAATAACAAGCCGTTCAGACTATGAGCCTTAAGCTCTGTGTACGATATATTTGAGAGACGTTCTGAATGTCATCTGAAGGAGATACAACAGTCCAACAAGTTAGAAGAAAACGTTTTTTTTTTTAAATGAAAAATATGTGTGATGGAATTCCCAAAAAACAACCAAACAATGTAGATGGACATGACAAGGAAAGAATGACACTGCCATACAACCTTTTATGGATTGCCATCAGGACACATTTTACCATTTTTGTCATAGGTGGCAATAGTAACAATTGCATGAAGATGTCTTTGTTGTAGAGGTAGTTGTAGATTTGTGGTGTGGTTTGATGTAATTACCCTCGCCGGAGGAGAGGGTATGGCATTTGGGTCTGTCTGTTTGTTACTTACGAAATCTTTAGATTTCGTAAGTATATTGATGACTTCCGTCCTCTGTTTGTGTGTTTGTTTGTTTGTGTATTTGTTTGTGTGTGCGTTTGTGTGTTTGTTTGTAGGCACGATAACTCGAGAACGGAAGAAGCTACCAATGTCAAATTACACCACGTGATTGAGGAGGGTGATGGATCATGCTGATTAGATTTTGGTCAAAATCGGTCAAAGGTCAAGGTCACCGTGAGGTCAAACATCCAAAACATGATAACTCGAGAACGGAAGAAGCTACCAATGTCAAATTACACCACGTGATTCAGGAGGGTGATGGCTAACGCTGATTAGATATTGGTCAAAACCGGTCAAAGGTCAAACATCAAAAACATGATAACTCGAGAACGGAAGAAGCGACCAATGTCAAATTACACCACGTGATTCAGGAAGGTGGTGGCTAGCGCTGATTAGATATTGGTCAAAACCGGCCAAAGGTCAAGGTCACAGTGAGGTCAAACATTCGATTTTTGATGGTTTGGTAGAGAATCATCGTAGAAACTTCTGGTTTGTGTCGCTACCTTCTCTCGAGACAGCTTTTATTAGACACGGTCAGAGGTCAAGTTGACGATTTCGTAATTACCAGTCTATGACTGCTTGTTTGTTTGTTTGTTTGTTTGTCCACACAGAACTTAAGTGTTTTTCTCTGCAACCGCTTGTCAGATGGAGACAAAATTTTCACCATAGGAGCAACTATTCATGTCGAATGTTTTAATAATTATGACGTCATATGTCATGTGGTGTGGCAGCCATTTTGGAAAAACAGAAAAACTTTGGACCTCTGGATCTCTGAAACCGCACCAAGGAAAAAATTGAAACTTGGCAAATGGCAAGTACTCCTCATGGGGAATAAGTGTGATTTTTTTTTTTACGACATCATAGGTGCCTTCGTTATGACCTCATCATTACATATGTAAAACGCAACATCCAATCAGTATGAAAATCTTTGAGAGTCATCTCGGGATAAATTGGTCCACAGAAAAAAAATTGATGACATCATCGGTCATGTGATTCAGCAGCCGTGCATATATATATATATATATATATATATATATATATATATATATATATATATATATATATATATATATATATATATATATATATATATATATATATGTTAAACTTCAAAAATCTTCTCTGTAATGGCTGAGCAGATTAAGGCAAAACTTTACACATATGACCACCTATCCAGGAGGAACAAAACTTTCACACATATGACATCATCGGTCACATGGTTTGGCAGCCATATTGGATTTACCCTAAAACCGATTTAAAAAAATCTTCTCCAGAATGGCTGGACAGATCAAGGGGAAACTTCACACAAATGTTCCCAAACCTTGGGGATATCAGGGCATTCATGAATAATTGATGTCACATGGTCTGGCAGCCATATTGGATTGAGTTAAAATCTTTTTAAAATGCTTTCTCTTGAACCGCTTCATCAATCGGCATGAAACTTCACAATTATGATCTTATAATGATGATGAATACAGGTTTTAAATTTCAATCTGATCAAGCATGTGGTCTGCCAGTTATAATTATTTAATATTTTTGAATCTTGGTTCTTTTTATTTTTGAATAAGGCTCACTATATTTTTAATAAAGCTCACTTGGCTGTGCCTGGATGGGTTTGAGGGTAGAACAGTAGCAGCTGAAATGGAAATCCTATCCAGGTTCCTCCTGATGACTTCATCTTTGCTTTTTGCTTGTTGAGGTTCCTTCTGATTACACCAATGCAGGACTTGTACCTATTTGGTCTTCCATTTGATTTTAATTTAATTTATTTTAATCCCATTCTAAATTCAATTTAATAATCATCAAAAGCATCATGGGTCAGTGTCAGGTGTCCAATCAAAGCAGGAAGTCCTGGTACCCAGTCATCACTGCCAGCAGTTATAAAGTGGCAGTTCTAGTTATGTCTATTATTAATTACATAACACACCAGTACACAAACACCACACAAAACTACACAAACACCGTACAAAAGAAGTCCTGGCCAGTGTGACCACTCCGCATTTTCATAAATGCCAAGGTGAGCCAATGAAAAAAGCCAAGAATTCACAAGGTTTCGGAAAAGCGATGATAATAGAAAACCTATAGAAAACCAAGACGCCAAGGTGAACAATGAATAGCCAATATCTTGTGAAAAAAGCCAAGGAGTGGTCACACTGGTCCTGGTGAGGGTCTGCAATCTCTGATTGCTCTTTTTCTTGTTGTGTGCTCTATTTGTTGTGGGATTGAGACGGCAAAATATCAAAAGATGTCATGAGGGCAATCTGTAAAATGATTGTGGTGTATTATGGTGTCATTCCTAATTTGTCATTCTTCCTACCTTGTTTGGTTGTTTTTTGGGGATTCCATACCTACATGTTTTTTCATGTTTTTTTTGATGTTTTTTTAAAACTTGTTCAACTCTTATTTTCCCAATCTAGATGCCAATGATGTCAGCATCGAGTAAATTATTTTGAGGGCCGTTCGCATGGGGAACCCCCAAACCCAACCTCTCAACGATATATCTCATACAAGTTCTTTCCCTTGTTCTCTTAATATTCTGCCCAATATTCCCGTCCTTCGTCTCCACTCAGACGTTCTGCTACTCTGGTGTCCTTCACATTTGGAGTCCTTTATTTATTTTGTATGCCAACATGGCAGAATTTTTCTTTACCCTCTCTCCTTTTTCTTTACCCTATCCTCATACTCCTATATCCTCCCAATCTTCCTTCCCTTCTCTCCTAAACTCCATTCACCTACTTTCCTTCTTGTACCATCCTTCATTCTCTTCTTTTCCCCAATTTGCTCCCTATCTATACTACAAAATAAAGAGATATGATCTGTTGTGTCACTTACCTTGCCAATGATCCAGACCACAGGGGTGAGATAACAGCCTTTTTATTCAATCTGCCATTTCCCTCTCTCCACCCTGCTTTCTATGCCCCTTTACACGAATCCTACCGTGTCCAAAATCACATGAACATTTACATCGTCAATGGAATAACAGGACACAACACTATCCTCTTCTCTTCTGTTTCTTTTCTCAATGTTGGCATTTTCAATGTCATCCCTACCCCTCACTACCTCATGTACATGTTATAAATGGGTCACATGATCACATTTATTTACATCAGGAGGAGGGACTGCACGATTTCCTTGAACAATAGTATGCATACAGTATATGTAAAGGTGAATTTAGAATGCTTTTTTCTAAAACTGGTATGACCCTCTGAACCTCAATGAAAGCATCAGGAGACTGTTCCAGGCCCTCTTCCTTCGTAAATTACGCATTTTGTCATACTTTACAATCCATAAGACCTTGCAATCCACGACAATTACTTTACGACAAACAGTGAGTTTTACGGCAGAGTTTCTCACTCTTCGCATGTGCAAATACCATTCAACAGGTTGTAGGTTATTGTGGTTGTATTATTTTCTTAATCCGATAAAAAAAATATTTTTGTTGTGATACGGACGCAATACCCAAGCGACACTGTCACTTCCTTCTGGTGGAATCATTGTAATTGCTTCATCCATTATTGTGATCAGCTGGATGCCATTTATCAATAATTCTCTTGATGAACAATTAGGCAATTTAGAGATCTCTCAATTTAGTACTTTAGCTATGTATTCTAGAATCGTTTCATTCTTGGTAGTTATGAAAACGTTAGAGAATAAAAATGTTGCTCCAGTATCTCACTTGTCAAACCTTTTTAGGGCTGGCAGGATGACCTGGAGGTAAGCACATTCACCTATAACCTGTCTAGCCTGGATGCAAATCCTAGACACACCTAAAACTGTCATCCTGGTGTTTTACAGGCAGGATGATTCACGATTGTGTGTGCCATCCCTCAGATGGATGTTGAACTGGGTGTCCCATCTACTGGTATTAGTTGGTGGAGGTGAAAGACACCACGATGTCCTTCGTGAAAAGTAGGTGAGCTATCTCTGGCACGATGGCCAACTTCAACATTCCTGCCATAACTACTGCTGGGAAGGTCATTGCAAACCACCCAGTACAATCCTTGCCAAGAAACTGCTTCAGTAGCACCGATGTTCTGTAACAGAGTATACTACATCAGAATCAGAATCGGAAAGCTCATCGTACCCAAGAAAGTATAATTGCAATTATAAATAATTTAAGAAACTCTGTAAAATTTTATAATCAGTAAATTAATGCTTTTCCAAATATACTTTATATGAACCGGAATAGGCAAAGAAAGGAAAGGGTTAATAGCGTTTAAAGTGGGGAATAGACAGCAACTTTGAAAAAGGAATGGAGGTTGAGTGAATGAGTTGGATTAAAAGGATCATCTGAGTGATTGGTTTGAAGTGATTAATGAAACAACACGGAGATTATACTGAGTGTGAAGGAAATCTGGTTTGAGTGTAACCTCTGCGTGGAACCATGAAAACATCAACAGCAATGGAATGGCCAATATGGTGCAATTTAATTTAAGTTTCATATCAAGGGTCTATTCTCTATGGTGACCTCGAGTGGCATTTCCACAATGTGCCTTCCTTTCGGTGACTTTTTACTTTCTTGAGTGCAAAGCATTTAATTCCTGCCGTGGATGATGTGTCAGGATAAGTGGATTTCCTGAAAATTGACATCGATGTGGCAGGAGGCGAATGTCCAATATATAGATTAAATAAAAAGACCACTTCAGGACCTTGTCTTATACACTCCCCCAACCCTCTCCCACCTCCTCCCCAGTGCCCAGGAAGAGAATACAATACTTGGCCTCTAAAAAGGTAAATCATTTGGGTTTTTATTTATTTATATAACA
Source organism: Eptatretus burgeri (assembly GCF_056783735.1). Lineage (NCBI taxonomy): Eukaryota > Metazoa > Chordata > Myxini > Myxiniformes > Myxinidae > Eptatretus > Eptatretus burgeri. The sequence goes on from NC_140965.1 coordinate 65,198,959, forward strand.
GTTTCAAACTTATTACAATGAATAATCGTCTTTGGAAATTCAGTCAACAACTAATATGCTACCAGACAAGACCTCCAGCTTAACATCCATCCAAGGTCAGTGCACTTTGGATGCAGAACTCTGCCTGCAAAGCACCATTCCAATAGTTTATAATTAAGTGGGATGATCAGGAGTCAAACTCAGACAAGACAGTTCAAAGGTTAGCATGCTACCTCTGCACCACCCTGTCAGACCAGGAGAAAACAAAATGTCGATTAAAAACTTCAGTGCAACGTTCAACCTTGTGGTGCTGCATATTTAACTTGACAGAAGTAAACATGGCATTCATTAACAAGGTACTGTATTAACACTGCCTCGAGTGACTACGGAATATGGTTCACTGTATAATAAATAAAGCGTTTTTTAAAGAATTTATTGCAAGCAACAGAAGCTGAAGATGTGAGTAAAGGCAGTTGGTATCAGAATATGCAAATAACTAAGTCATCCATGGTAAATTACACACATATTTCGATAGTATGGATATGACATAGTCATGAGGGGTCAAATGTGCTCTGCTGGTATCTAATTAAGGCTCCCCTTTTAGGATAGGGGAAGGCTTTTTGCTGTTGTTGGGTTTGTTTCTACAATTAGTGCCCCCAATTTTTAATGATACCCAAGAGTTTCTTAGATCCCTGGGAGTACTAAACCACCATTTAGGTTTTTTTTTTCTTTTCTTCCTGCACTCTCAATTTCCAAGCTGTATATCGGAGCCGGCTTGGACTTTCGGAATGAAATTTTGTATCAATAATGCAAATATAAGTATTTGGGGTTGACAATTATTTTGGCGGGATCTATTTTCTAAGGTCATGACCTAATTATAGACAATTTAACATTATACACCATAACTCGACTAAGGTTTGTCCGATCAGAACGAAATTGTCCTCTCAAGATAGTCTTGAGCAAGGCGCATTTACGCTTCATTTACATCATACCCCTCCGAGTTAAAGATCAAGGTCTTACAGTCTTACACCCCGAAGAGTTCTAAATCACCATTTGGGATTTTCTCACCCTTCTTCTCTCCAAATATCTGAGGACTTTCAGAATGAAATGTTGCATCAATAATGGGACTAAAAAGTATGCAGGGTTGACATGGTTTTTTTTGGCCTTGTCCGAATTTTAAGGTCATGCCCCAATTAAAGACATTTTAATATTTTTCACCAAAACTTAATGAAAGCTTATCCAATCGGAACAAAATTGGCCTCTCTAGATAGAATAGAGTAAGGCGCATTTACACTTAATCTACATCAAATCCCTCCAGGGTAAAGGTCAAGGTCAAATGGCGGTCTGAAAAAAAAAAAACGCATTTTTTTTAATCATCAATCAATTTTGCCAATGTGGAAATCCAAAGATCACTTGGCCTTCTGAGATGTTTTCGCATCAAAGTAGTGTACATGCACTGATGTTGTGCACCTGATATGCGGTTAGTCATTGACTTACTTTTTTCGGATTGTGACATAATTAACAAAAAAAACACCTTTTTTGTAATCATAGCTTTAATAATTTCCCTCCAATTTTCATGACGTTGAGTTTTATGGATAGATTATAGATGGAGACGCATCTTCTTCATTTACACTCTATCCCTAAATGATGCAGGTCAAGGTCACATGGTGGTCCGAAAAAAATATGGCCATCATTGGGTAAGTCATGGGCGATCGCCAAAGGTAGGTCAGCGAAGACCTACACTTGACGAACGCAGATATATAGTTCTTGTATTTACATAATATGTACACTGCCTTAACGTCAAAGAATAGCCGAAATGTTCACAGGCATTCTGTCAGTCTCACTGACAAACAAACGTTCTGGAAGTACAAGGTGTCCCACGAAATGATGACGGTTTTGTTTTTGTTAATGGAGTATCAGGTGACTACAAAAAACAGTGACAAACTTACCTCTAATAACTTCCTCCATACGAATGATATCCTTTTACTTTTTTTCAGGTGTGCAAAGTGGAGCTCGTGCATAGTCAGCAGATTTTGATTTGGTCACAATTAGCCCCATTTCTTTCAACATGTGTGGACAACTAAAGAAAAACCATTTTTCAGTCGAAATATACCTGAGAATGAAATCCTTCAAGAAGCTGATAACCGAGTTCAGTGCTGCATGCTAAAGGACGTCTACCGGGGAAGGCCACAATCAAATGATCTCAAAACAGCAATAACGAACAAAATCCGTTCAATCACCGCAGCGAAATGTTTCAGTGATCAACAATTTTCCCGTCGAATCCAAGTGTGCATACAGGGTAGAGGCCAACATCTAGTGCATGTGCTCTCACCTCAATCAAATCAATGCCATAAAATCGCTCCAAGCTCCTAATTAGAAAACTATAGCACGAAAAAAAGCAATGTATGCAGTGAGTGATTTGTATGTATTAATATCAGGCATTTGATGATATGATTGAGGAAAATGAAAAAGTAAATTTTGAGTTTTTTTTAAGAGCATTCGTACAGAAACCGTTGTGGCCTTTTACAAGTCGAGGCATATTTGAGCAGGTTGAAACAAAATACCGGCTTAAGTTCCCTGCGAGTTGACAGAGAGTTTACCAAGATGACACACCGCCATCTTGGTAAGGCAAATTTTTGTTTTTTTCATGATGAGCATGCCATTAATTATCTTCAAAAGGGGTGTTTAAATTAACCCAAATACAGCACCCAGTTTTCATTCATGCACTCCCTTGGAGTTCCCTTAGTATGCATGCAAAGTTTCGGGCCGCTAGATTTCATGGTTTTGGACTTATGGCGGACACACACACTATTGTGGACTAGCAAGTACAACCTGTCACTTCACTGATGGGTATATAAAGGGGTGGGGGGGGAGAGGGAGGGGAGGGAGAGAGGAGGGTGGAAATGGATAGAGGAGGGACAGAGGAGGGAGAGGAGGGGTAGAGGAAGGGGTGAGTGGGAGAGAAAGGGGGAGAGATGGGAGGAGGGGTGGGGAAGCTCAGAGGGGTGGGAAAGGGGGAGCTAGGAAGGTGGGAATAGTGAGGAAATGGGGGTGAGGAGAGCGCTGCCTCACCAAATGTCACTAAACACTCTGGGAGGAGGGGGGTGAGTGAGGGGATAGGGGAGAGAGAAGGAGGGAAGTGGGGAGATGGTTTAGGAGGAGGTAAGCATGAAGGGAGGATTTCTTCATCTCTGGAGAAGGGTGGTTCGGTAGTACAGGATTGAATGAAATGGGGTACATTAAATAGCGCATTAATACAGCATGCGGAGACCGCCGGGAGATGCCCATGGGGGTTGGAGAGGGGAGGGGGTAAGCATGAGGGAAGATGGAGGGAAGGCAGCATGATGGGAAGGGAAGGCAGCGTGAGGGCAAAGGAAGGTGAGGCAGCATGAGGGGAAAATAATGCAGTGTGAGGGGAAGAAAAAGGAAGGCAGCATGAGGGGAAGGGAATGGAAGGCAGCATGAGGGGAAGGGAATGGAAGGCAGCATGAGGGGAAGGGAATGGAAGGCAGCATGAGGGGAAGGGAAGGTAGCATAAGGGGCAGGGAAGGGAAGGTGGCGCGAGCAGAGGGAAAGGGAAGGGTGATAAAACATGTCCAAACAGCAACATTTTCTTTTTAACCACGGGCTTCCATATAAAACTTGGCGGGAGCGTTTGAAACCCACACAATCTACCTGACAAAGGCCTGCTTGCATGCATGCTCGCACATACAGCGGCCTTTGCACCCCTCTGGTTGGTTCACTCCAAATCTGATTTGTACATGATACCCAATGTGGGGAAGCAGTTTTAAACTCAAAACTAAACAGTCAGTCCTTAGCAGTCCCCTCAACAGAGAGGAGGGTGGGGAAGCAGGGGTAGGAGTGGGAGAGAGAGGGAAGGGAAAGGAAAGGGGAAGGGGAGAGGAGAAGGGTCAGAGACAGAGAGGGGGAGGGGAGAGGAAAGGGGGGAAGAGGGGAGGGGTCAGAGAGAGAGGGAGTGGGATAGAAGCAGAGGGGGTGGGAGAGAGGGAGAGGGGGTGCGAGAGTTGGAGAGGGGTGGGTGAGAGGGAAAGGGAGAGGGTGGATGACGGGAGAGGGGAGATTGAAGAAGAGAGGGGGGAGAATTCTGTCAGACGTGAAACCCAGTTTATCATCCATCTGAGAGGCGGTGCACACATTGATAAATCACTCTGCTTGTGAAACACTGGGATGAGAGTTTATAGCTGGGTCGGGATTCAAACCAAGGTGAGACAGCTTATAGCGAGTGTGTGTATCTCTTGGCTATCCTGCCGTGATGTGGCAATTCATTGCTTTATATAACACTCATTGTAATCATCTCATATATTTTCCTTCCTCACTCAAGTATCGAACTGCAGTATCACCATTGTAGCTTGAAGAACGCGTGCCAAGTGGCTTCACCAAGCACTCCACGAAACGGTTGAAGAAACTTTTAAAAACTAAACATTTAATTTTTTTTATATGTATCTATTTATGCTGAAGTGATGTATAAAAATGGGAAACTTGGCGTGAAATAAAATTTCACATTTTCGGCGAGCCTGCCAACGTCCAAGCCACCACAGAACAACGTGGGGTCAACGACGGAACAACAGGCGAGCGGCACCTGAACTTTGTTCAAGTCAATCGATATACAGTATTCAGTGACAATGCAAATAATGTAGAGCACTCACCAAGTGGCTTAAGCACTCAAGGAAGCACTCCAATGAAACGGTTAATAAGGAATGGCTGGCTTGGTAAGCAATAAGCAATCTTCGATCTATCATACAGTATTAAACACCTCCCTGAGACGGCCAAAATATCAAACCATATCCAAATTAGACAAATGAACACTTTTTTTTTTTTTAGCAGTCAGAACTGCTGCTAAGTTCAATTCCAGAGCTTAAAATTTGAATTATTCTTATCTTAAGAGATTGTGGAGGTTATGGCATGTGCGGAAATGATATAAAGTCATGAATACTGGTGTCTCTAGGTGCTTATAAGCATTGCAATGTGTCCAGCAATTTGTAGGTATGATGATCAGGCATTCGATGATATGAGTGAGGAAAGTGGAAATAAATAAATAAATAAATAAACAAACAAACTTTATCATTAAGAAATCATTGCAGCCTGTTCCAAGTCAAGGCATTGTTGAGCAGGCCAAACATAATGGTGAATTAAGACCCCAGCAAGGTAACCAAGGATGCGCCTTAAGACCCATCCAGGGAGAGTGAGGTGGCTGAGAATGCACATGATAGAGGATATAATTAAATAAGGCCGGTAATATTAATTATCTTCAAAATGGGTGTTTTACTTCACCCAAACACCCAATTTTCACTCATTCACTCCCTTGGAGTTTCCTTTATCTGCATGCAAAGTTTCAGGCTGATAGGTTTCATGGTTTTGGAGTTATGGAGGAGACACACACACTGACTGCTTGACTCACACACTGACATTTATTCGTATTGACAATAGCAAGGTATTATTCAAGAACATATAAGAGGTAAAGAACTGTGCGCCCATTGATGAATGGCACAGGGAGATTGGTTAAATTAGTGATGAAGGTGAGATGGCAGACTTATTAAATGGTTATTTTGTTTCAACATTTAAGCAAGGACAGTCAGGAGAATCACCAATACTTGAGAGTATCTATCAAGGAGGCGAGGAAGGGCTTTTAGAGGCGATGCAGGTAGGAATGAGGACGTGAAGAAGGAGACAGGAAAGATAAGAGAAGATAAAGCTCCAAGGTCAGAAAATATGCATTCAAGGGTATTGAGGGAGGTGGCTGAGCAGATAAGTGATGCGAACCAATATCTTCAACAGCTCATAAGAGTCAGGACAGGTACTGGAGGATTGGATAGTAGCAAATGTAACACCATTAATTAAGAAAGGATCCGGAGAAGAATTAGGGAACTATAGACCTGATAGTTTGACTTCAGTTGCGGGGAAGGTGTTGGCGATGTTAATTAAGGAATATATGGGGAACCATTTAAATAAATACAAATTAATTAAAGGTTGTCATCATGGATTTATGAAGGTGAAGTCATGTTTAACAAATTTGTTGGTGCTCTATGAATTAGTTTCAGATTGGATGGATGAGGGGAGGGCAGTGGACATAGTATATCTAGACTTTCAGAAGGCATTTGATAATGTACCACATAGGAGGTTGGTTAATGTGAGGGCTTGTGGAGTGGCTGATTGGGTAGCTAACTGGATTAGAAACTGGTTTAGTGATCGGAAACAAAGGGTGGCTGTGAGTGGGAAGATGTCTGGCTCGGAGGATACAATTAGTGGGGTACCCTCTGAATCAGTTCTCGGACCATTATTATTCATAATTTACATCAATGATTTAGATGGTGGGGTTAAGAGTCTGCTTTCCAAATTTGCAGATGACACTAAGCTTGGAGCTAAATTAATAGCAGAGGGCAAAGGGAGGGGAGGGGTGTGTGTTGGGGAGAAGGATTGATGGTAGATTTAGGAATGTCTAGCTACTTTCATAGATTGGGAAAAAGATTGGTTGGTGGAGTTAAACATAAAGAAATATAAGGTGATGGAGATGGGAAACAATAACGAAAATAGCGATTGTTTAATGCAAAGGGTAATCTTGAAGTGTGTGACACAGGAAAAGGATCTGGGGGTGGTAGTATCTGGGGGGGGGTGGAGGGGCATGGAGGGATAGTGGGATAGTTGGGGGTTACTTCCTCAGATGAAGCCAACAGCACAGTGCCTATATAGCAACCATAGGTAAAGCTATAAGGGTTTTAGGATGTATTCATCAGGGGATAACTTATACATCAAAAGAGGTCCTGGTAACACTGTACAGCATCATAATTTAGTGAGGTCTCCTCTGTACAGTTTTGGTCACCACATCTGAAGAAGGATATATAGTTGCCATGTCGAGGATACAGCATAGAGATAGATTGATCCTGGGTCTACCTCGACTAAACTATGAGCGGCTGTTAGAGGCTTGGCTTTATACATTAGCATGGAAGTGACTATGAGGGGATCTGATATAGATGTTTAAGAAAACCAGAGTTGGTGTCAAAGCCACCCAATGCTCGCCTGTTTATACATTTATCGTTTTTAAAAGACGAGTCTAATAATTAATACTTTTTATAAAGCATTGCTTTATATAAAATTATAAAGCAATATATGTATTTGTATATTGTAATCAGTAACAAGAGCGCAAGTGAGCACAATATATGCCCTAACAAGAAGGTATATACAGAATTGTGCTACTACATGGAAAACAGCATCCTGATTGCCATGGCAACCACTTTAGATGACAAACGTATGTCATGACACACCGTCTCCACAGTCTGTACCTATGTACCAAATATGAAACGTGAAAGTTGAAAACTTTGGGAGTTAGAGTGCTGACAGGAACGGACAGACAGACAGACGGACGGACGACCATTATCACATGATATATATGTGTGTATATATATATATATATATATATATATATATATATATATATATATATATATATATATATGTATATATACAGTGGGACCCGCTTAATAGAATCACTTTGGGCCGGACAAATTTGATTCTAATAAGCGGGTGATTCTAATATCCGAGTTCACCAGAGTTGTGGAATATCAAGCGGATCAAATGTCGAGTACACATACGGAGACAAATACTCAGCATTTAGTTTGATTTATATGACACACTTGCTCAAAACAATGTAACTTACTACTGAAAATAAAACAATTACACGTACAGTACATATGTACTTTTCAAAGCAAAACAACATAGGTTTGTCGATGAGCCTACTCTGTAATAAAAAATTGTCGATTGTTGCCTGCTTTAACGAGTCTGTGGCAATGGCGGTGACCTCCTTGTCAAGTTTGCGCAGGAAGGCCATGTCACTGAACCCATGTGATAGCAAACCAAGCCTGATCATCTTCGCTGCAGACATCATTTCCTTGATGGTCGGGACAGAGATCTCCTCTTCCTCCTCTTCCTCCACTTTAGTGTCGGCGTCATAGTCTGCGTCAGTAGCAATTCCCATTTCGCGTTGGACTGCCGAAACGATGGCTTCGTCTGTGACATCATCGTCTGTGGTTTGGAGAGTGGCGTCCATGTTGACGAAGTCCTGCCATTGGTCGGGATCCATTTGAAGAGGGTTGGCTAACTCATCGTCGTCATTGCTCTCGACCCTTTCGCCTTCGCTTGCCGCTCCGATGAAAATTCCTCCTTTGCGCCAGCAGTTCACTATGCCGGTAGTCTTCACATCATTCCATGCTGCGTCCGTAAACAGCATAGCGTCGAGGATCGTTATCTTTTTCGCCAAGTCACTCGCTGTCATTGCTCCATCCTCGTTGTCAATCTGAGTGAGCACTTTTCGTAGCATGGCACGGCGGTAATGAGCT